>NC_026006.2:57289882-57323777 GCF_000442705.2 Elaeis guineensis | reverse complement strand
TATACATATAATCCATTTTAACCTATCGTACACCAAAATAAATCCATTTATTTTGCTAAGTTTGGTATTTTAAAAATGAGTTTTCTTTGCATCTAATACTATGTTATGCAGATCAATTAAGTTTGTTTTCTTCATGTTGGATTCATGATTCAAATATATTTTTTCTTTCAAAATTTGGTTTCACCCAAAATAATATTTTAAAAATATTTTTAAATTAATATAATGATTTTTGTTTTGTCAATTTTTTTAAAAAAATTAAACTAATCAATATATATCTGAGATAAATAATAAAAGAATAAAAAATAAATAAGGATTCATTTGGTTAGGGTACGATAGATTACGGGATAATTTAAAATTTTTTAAAAATTATTTATTTGAAAAAAATGATTACTTAGAAAAATAATTTTTATCATGTTTAGTTGGTAAAAAAATTATTTTGAAAAATGATAATGAAAAAAGATTATTACATTTGATTGGAGGTAAATTTATATAGGAATATGATCAAATTTATAAATATATTTTTTAATATAAAATAATTTTTTAATATTAGAATAGTATTGTCATCTCTAATTAATTTTTATGTAATGACTATAATCATGTAGCCCTTTACACAATATTATCTTTATCATAATTATTTTATCAAAATTTTTTATTAAATAAATTTAGAAATATATCAAAATAAATTCAATGATTACATATTCAGCTTTATAGAAGATATTTTTATGAAGTATGAATTACTGCCACTTAAAAATTTATCAAATACTAATCCTTTATGGTATTTGTTTTATCTTCTTTCTTCGAAAAATAAATATGAGACCTATTAAATTTTTTATTATTTTTTTATTTTTATATTAAATATGATAATCTAATATGAGAATTATTTTTTTATATCAAAGTACCTCCAAACAAACATCTCTGAGAGGTATTCAAACAAAATCTCCAATTTATCTATTTTTTTGCATCGTATCAAAGGAATGGATTTGATTTATATGGATTGCATTTTGATGCTATTTAGTATATCATCGGTGAAATGATCATTGGGGTGATGTAATCATTGGGATAATATACAAATACTCAGATGATGTGTGATCACTATATTTGATATATTATTGAAAATAAAATTTTACTGTATTTGATGTATCACCAAGTAGCGATAGTGATAAGATATAAAATATCATAAATAGCTTTACAAATTAGTATATAATAATTACTCTATAACTTGATTAAACATTCTTTATTCATAACTCTTCACAAAAATATATAATAATAGTAATAATAATAATAATTATAGGTACATATTTTGATTAAGATATTAAAATAATATTATAATAATATTACATATAATCGAGCTTGGCTAGGCTTAGTCAATTTTGACCATCAACATCAGGACTATCCGTTAGGAATGATTTAGTCCATAAAAATAAAATAAAAAAATAAAAGTACGAAAGGTTTAGCATGATCCATCCATATCAATTAACCATATTTATCAATAAAAATAGAATAGACATCTAATAAATAAATAAAAATCATCCATACTATTTAACTAAATCTATTAGTAAAAATAAAATAGTCATCTAGTAGATAAATAAAATGGAGTGTTATTGAAGATGAAAGATCAGAGAAAAGAAAGCCAACTTATTTTTTTTTTTTAAGGAGATGTTATTGAAGATGAAAGGTCAAAAAAAAAGAAAGAGATAATAAGAATTTTTTTTATCCAATTCAATAATAAAGGATATTTTTGTTCCAAAATAATTTCAGTACATCACCAATATTCGGTGATGTACTATCACCTGAGATATATGAGGTGATAGTATCACTACACAATGCAGTAATACTATCGTCGAATTTACTACTAGATTCTTCATTACTGAATTCTTTATCATTGGATGAAAATTTGTAATGCCAAACAAGATAATCACATCACCTAACTCACATCAATAGGATGATATGAAATGTCACGCTCTATCAAATAGTACCTAAAGGTCTGTTTGATTAGGGTATGTCAGATTACGGGGTAATTTGATAATTCTTAAAAGTCATTTATCTTGAAAAATAATTGTAGAAGAAAATAACTTTTATCATATTTGGTTGATGAAAAATTATTCCAGAAAAAAATACTAAAAAAAATTACTATATTTGATTGGAGATAAATTTACATAAGAATATGATCAAATTTATCAATATATCCTTCAACATAAAATAAATTTTTAATACCATGATAGTATTATCATCTTTAATTAATTTTTATATAATGACTATAATCATATAATCCTTTACATAATATTATTTTTATTTTAATTATTTTATTAAAAAATTTTATTAAATAAATTTAAAAAATATCATAATAAATTAAATAATTATATATATAATTTTATTGAAGATATTTTTATCAAATACCAATAATCATCATTTAGAAATTTACCAAATATCAACCATTGATAGTATTTATTTATCTTTTTTCATCGAAATATAAATATGAGACACTTTATTTTTCTTATTATTTTTTTTATTTATATATTAAATATAATAATCTAAAATTATTTTCCTATGCCAGAGTACCCAAACAAACGGCCTTAAGCGGTATTTGAACAAAATCTCAAATTGGTCTATTCTTTTGCACCGTATCAAAGGAACGGATTATTTACCCAAAAAAAAAAAATGAAAAGAAAAGGGAGCTCTTTTCCCGAATAATACAAAAAAAAAACTTTTTTACCAAAATATATTCAAACCAAACTTATTTACCAAAATGATGTAAGAGGGAAAAACGCCATTTTGAATGGCGTTTTTCCCCCTGCCACGTCACTCCCCATTTCCACGGTGGCATCGTCCCAAAAAAAAAAAAAAAAAAAAGGAAGAAACGCCATTTGGAATGGCACTTTTAAAAACGCCATTTTGAATGGCGTTTTTAAAAACGCCATTCAAAATGGCGTTTTTCAATTTTCCCACCCAAAAATAAAGGAAAAAATCGTAGGAAAATGGAAAATTATGTTTTTTAAAATTTAAAATTAGTAAATAAATTAAAAATTTTAATTTTGATTGAATTTTAAAATATAAAGATTTGAATTTATAATTCATTAAAAAAATTAATTTAGATTTTTTATTTCAAATTTTTTTTAAAAGATGTCCAAAAAAATCTTAAGAAATTAAAAAAAAATTATCATAGAAAATAAAAAAGAGAAAAAAATATGAAAGAAATAAAAATTTGAAATTAAATTGAAAAACATAATTCGAAATACTTGTCTTCAAAATTTTTAAGAAAATTAAAAATTATAAAATTTTTAAAAAATAAAAAAAAGAATTATAATGTAAAAATAAAAAAGAATAAAATTTTAAAGATAAATTGAAATTAAAATATTATTTCAAATTACTTTCTCAAATAAAAAATAATAAATTAAAAAAAGATTCAAAAAAATTTTAAAAATAGGCTAAAAAAATTTTATAAAAATAAAATAAGTCTTTAAAAATGCCATTTACAAAATGGAATACGTAATTAAAGAAAAAGAATACGTAATAGAATGCTAAAAAGAAAAAAATGGAAGAGAAATGAAATTATAATTTCAAATGATAACTATTTTAAAATAAATAAAAAAAAGTATAATAGGAAAATAAAAAAATAATAATAAAATAAGAATTATAATTATAAATTTTAAAGAAATTTAATTTTAATTTAAATTAAAAATTATCATTTAAATTATTATTTTTATTATTTCATTTAATTTATTTATTAAAAGATTACAAATACATAATATAAAAAATTGTAAGAAAAGTAGATTTATATTTTTTAGTCGACCCCATGAATCGACTCATGGCTAAAAGAGTTTAACGGCACGCAAAATTTTTGACTGCGACACTCTGTGAGTCGATCCCTTGACTTTCTTTCTGGTAATTTTTATTTTTTAAATTTTTTAAATAGAGGAAGAGAGAGGAAGAGGGAGAGAGGAGGCAGCTCACCGTCGTGCTGTCGGAGAGACGCCGGAGTAGGGAGAAAGAAGAAGAGGGAGAAGGAGAGAAGAAGGGGGGAAAGGAGAAAACGCCGTTTCCTTCGGTGTTTTTTTATTCTTTTTCTTTTTTCTAAATTTTTTAAATTTTTTTTCATAATTTGTTTAATTATTTTTTTTAATTTATTAAATTTTTAATGAGGATAGTAATTTGAATGATAATTTTTAATTGAAATTAAAGATAATTTTTTGTTTTAAATTATAATTTCTATTTTATTACCATTTTTTATCTTTTATTTACTTTTTTTATGATATATTTTTTAATTTAATTTGTAATTTTATAATTTAAAAATATAATATTAGTTTTCTTTCATTTTTATGATATATTATGTATTCTTTTTCTTTACTTAAATTTGTAAAGGAAGAAGGAGAAGATCGAGAAGGGAGAAGGAGAAGGGAGAAGGAGGGGAAAAAGGGGTTTGGGGAGGGGAGAGAATGACGTTTTCTCTTTTTTTTATTTTTTATTTTTTTTAATATCTTTACTTATCTATTTATAATTATTTAATAAATAAATTTAATTAAATAATAAAATAATAATTTAAATGATATTTTCTAATTTAAATTAAAATTAATTTTTTTTAAAATTTATAATTATAATTCTTATTTTATTATTATTTTAATAATTTTTTTATGATATTTTCTTTAAAATTTATTTTAAAAATTTTATCATTTCAAATTATAATTTCAGTTTTCTTTTATTTTTATCTTTTTAGCATTCTATTACGTATTCTTTTTCTTTACTTAAAAATAGACTTATTTTTTCTAAAATTCAATTCAAAGAGCAACATTTGATATATTATTATTTACGTTATAATTTTTATAATCCTTTCAGTATAACATTTTCTCTCCTAATATTCTGAGACACGTTCGAGTATGTGTATCTATATGCACCAATCATAATATCGAATCATTTAAAATTAAATAATATAAAATAAAATCAACATCTAATATTATTCAATAGAATAAAAATGTCAAACGTAAAAAAAAAAATACAACAAATATGAAAAAATACTAAATACAAATACAATAAAGACTAAGTCCCACAAGAACGTCGCGGCGCCCATGATCGTCTGTCGGATCATCTACGGACTGAGAGACCCGTTCAACTCTCTCATCTGGATACACAGATGGATGCCTCTCAAAAAAGTATCATACTCATGTGGCCAACTGGTACTCGGTGATGGCATCTGGGGGATGTACGAAGAAGAAGACGCTGCCATCTGTAGATGAAAAGGCGGTGGCATCTGTGCAGCATCAAATGATGACATATGCGGTGATGGCATATGTGAAGCATATGGTGACGGCGTATAACTCATATCTAGCGCCCGAACTGCTCCATACCAAAGCGCACAGGTATGTGGATCAACACCAATCGCCACAAATGTTCCGGAACCTGTTCTCTCCATCTCCCGCAGTATCTGAATCCGCTCGTCCTCATCAGTCGTAGATAAAGCACGACGAGCGTCCAACACGAGATCCGACATAGAATAAGTCTATAAAATAAAAATAGAACAGTTAGTATAAAACAATCAGTATAGTGTACAATATAAAATAAAAATATAACACAAATAACATGAAGTAATTTTCATAATCTTACCAAAAGACGTACAGTAGAACTCTCGCCCTCGTATCCAGAAACTGCATACTGAGACTGTCCAATGACTCGCACCATAATGCTAAAAAATCAAGTCATGTAGTCATCAGTATATGAACGACCTCTCAAAATAGGATCACCATGAACAATAAGATCTCGACGTGCATCCCAAATATCGATGTACTGTGCATGTCTGATACGCCAGTCGATACGAACTCTCCCTCGTCGATCAATACGATGAAGTCCCTAACTGGTATCAAACTGCTCTGGACCCACAACCAATCGAGACGGGACCCACCGCCGGAAGAGACGGGGGCTGAGGACCGCCGTCGGGGCGCGGGAGCCCGCCGTGGCCATCGGGATGCGGGGCTCGCCCCCGGGAAGTACGGCCCGCCGGCATAACATTTTCTCTCCTAATGTTCTGAGACACGTTCGAGTATGTGTATCCATATGCACAAATCATAATATCCAATAATTTAAAATTAAATAATATAAAATGAAATCAATATTTAATATTATTCAATAGAATCAAAATGTTAAATATATCAAAAAAAATAGTACAACAAAAATGTAAAAATACTAAATACAAATACAATAAAGACTAAGTCCCACAAGGACGTCGCGGCGCCCGTGGTCGCTTGGACCTTCTCAGGAAGGTCCTCGTCGGCTGCTCCTACTGTGATGGCTCCTCTCCTATATCAGTGGAGGAGATCTGCTGATCATGCTGCTCAGGAATAACTGATGCTGTCGGATCATCTACGGACTGAGAGACTCGTTCAACTCTCTCATCTGGATACACGGATGGACCTGAAAAAAAAGTATCATACTCATGTGGCCAACTGGTACCCGGTGATGGCATCTGGGGGATGTAGGACGAAGAAGACGCTGCCATCTGTGGATGAAAAAGCGGTGGCATCTGTGCAGCATCGAATGATGACATATGCGGAATATGCGGTGATGGCATATGTGAAGCATATGGTGACGGCGTATAACTCATATCTGGCGTCCGAACTGCTCCATACCAAGGCGCACAGGTATGTGGATCAACACCAATCGCCCTCAATGCTCCGGAACCTGTTCTCTCCATCTCCCGCAGTATCTGAATCCGCTCGTCCTCATCAGTCGTAGATAAAGCACGACGAGTGTCCAATACGAGTTCGGACACAGAATCAGTCTATAACGTAGAAATAGAACAGTTAGTATAAAACAATCAGTATAGTGTACAATATAAAACAAAAATATAACACAAATAACATGAAGTAATTTTCGTAATCTTACCAAAAGACGTACAGTAGAACTCTCGCCCTCGTATCCAGAAACTGCATACTGAGACTGTCCAATGACTCGCACTGTAATGCTAAAAAACCAAGCCATGTAGTCATCAGTATATGAACGACCTCTCAAAATAGGATCACCATGAACAATGTGATCTCGACGTGCATCCCAAATATCGATGTACTGTGCATGTCTGATACGCCAGTCGATACGAGCTCTCCCTCGTCGATCAATACGATGAAGTCCCTGACTGGTATCAAACTGCTCTGGGATGCCCTGAATCTGACCAAACTGCCGCAGGACACGATCGGGAAGATGCCACTCTACCACATCAAATGATACGCAAAAAAGACCGAAAGAAATTTCGGCAGCATTTCCCCTTAGTTCTCCCCACACGACTCAAAATGTGTGAGGAGAACTAAAGAAAAATACTGCCCGAAATATCTCTCGAACCCTCCGCATATCATTCGAATAATGTAATTATCTATAGAATTAAATGCAATTCCCAAACTGTCCAAACTGGACAATCAATTGATCAATGTATGTATTTTACGATATCCATATAAAAATATATATGAAATATATATTTTATACGGATAACGTAGAATATTATACATTGATCAATTGACGGGTCTACGTTTTCATAAAATGTAATATATTTAAAAATTTAAAATACAATTGAAAAAATTTACATGATACGTGCATCATATCATCAACAAATAGGTACAGATAGATCCTATCCCATTCGGGAATTGCATTAATTCTATAGATTAATTACATTAATCAAACGATACGCAAAAAAGACCGAAAGAAATGTCGGCAGCATTTCCCCTTAGTTCTCCCCACACGACTCAAAATGTGTGAGGAGAACTAAAGAAAAATACTGCCCGAAATATCTCTCGAACCCTCCGCATATCATTCGAATAATGTAATTATCTATAGAATTAAATGCAATTCCCAAACTGTCCAAACTGGACAATCAATTGATCAATGTATGTATTTTACGATATCCATATAAAAATATATATGAAATATATATTTTATACGGATAACGTAGAATATTATACATTGATCAATTGACGGGTCTACGTTTTCATGAAATGCAATATATTTAAAAATTTAAAATACAATCCTACAAATTTACATGATACATGCATCATATCATCAACAAATAGGTACAGATAGATCCTATCCCATTCGGGAATTGCATTAATTCTATAAATTAATTACATTAATCAAACGATACGCAAAAAAGACCGAAAGAAATTTCGGCAGCATTTCCCCTTAGTTTTCCCCACACGACTCAAAATGTGTGAGGAGAACTAAAGAAAAATACTGTCCGAAATATCTCTCGAACCCTCCGCATATCATTCGAATAATGTAATTATCTATAAAATTAAATGCAATTCTCAAACTGTCCAAACTGGACAATCAATTGACCAATGTATGTATTTTACGATATCCATATAAAAATATATATTTCATATATATTTTATACGGATAACGTAGAATATTATACATTGATCAATTGACGGGTCTACGTTTTCATGAAATGCAATATATTTAAAAATTTAAAATACAATTAAATTTAATTAAATAAAGATAAAAATAAAATTAAATTAATGAGATAAAAAAAAACGAACGTCGGAATCCATGGACCCCACCGTCATCGCAACCGATCGCATCGGAGCCATCACCACGTGGGGCCCGCCTTCAGCGCACGCGGCCCACCGACCGTCTGAGCCCACCGTCGAGACGCGGGGCCCGCCGTCAGGGCAAGCGGGCCCGCCGGAAGAGACGAGGTCGAGGACCGCCGTCGGGGTGCGGGCCCGCCTTGGCCACCGGGGCGCGGGGCCCACCGTCGACCGTCTGTGGCCAGCAACCGAAGAGAAGGGAGAGAGAGAAGAAGAGAGAGAAGAGGGCGCGGCCCACCGTCGGGACGCGGGCCCGCCGCCAGGATGTGGGACCCGCCTTCGGGAGGGGCGCCCCGCCGCCGGCCGCAGACGGCCGGCGGCCAACGAGAAGGGAGAGAGAGAGGAAGAGAGAGAGGAGAGGGCCGGGGGCCACCGTCGGGATGCGGGACCCGCCGCCAGGACGCGGGACCGGCCGCCGGGATGCGCGGCCCACCGCCGGCCGTCGGGATGCGCGGCCCACCGCCGGCCGTCTGTGGCCGGCGGCCAAGGAGAAGGGAGAGAGAGAGAGGAAGAGAGAGAGAGGAAGAGAGAGAGGAGGGGCCGGGGCCACCGCCGGGACGCGGGACCCACAGCCGGGGCGCGCGGCCCGCCGCCGGAACGCGCGGCCCGCCGCCGGCAGTCTGTGGCCGGCGGCCACGGAGAAGGGAGAGAGAGAGGAAGAGAGAGAGAAGAAGAGAGAGAGGAGGGGGCCGGGGGCCACCGCCGGGATGCGGGACCCGCCGCCGGGACGCGGACCCACCGCCGGGACTCGCGGCCCACCGCCGGCCGTCTGTGGCCGGCGGCCAAGGAGAAGGGAAAGAGAGAGAGGAAGAGAGAGAGGAGGGGGCCGGGGCCACCGCCGGGACGCGGGACCCACAGCCGGGGCGCGCGGCCCGCCGCCGGGACGCGCGGCCCGACGCCGCCACTCTGTGGCCGGCGGCCACGGAGAAGGGAGAGAGAGAGGGAGAGAGAGAGAAGAAGAGACAGAGGAGGGGGCCGGGGGCCACCGCCGGGACGCGGGACCCGCCGTCGGGACGCGGGACCCGCCGCCGGGACGCGCGGCCCACCGCCGGCCGTCTGTGGCCGGCGGCCAAGGAGAAGGAAGAGAGAGAGAGGAAGAGAGAGAGGAGGGGGCCGGGGCCACCGCCGGGACGCGGGACCCACAGCCGGGGCGCGCGGCCCGCCGCCGGGACGCGCGGCCCGCCGCCGCCAGTCTGTGGCCGGCGGCCACGGAGAAGGGAGAGAGAGAGGAAGAGAGAGAGGAGAGGGGGCCGGGAGCCACCGCCGGGACGCGCGGCCCGCCGCCGGGACGCGCGGCCCGCCGCCGGGACGCGCGGCCCGCCGCCAGGATGAGAGAAAGAGAGAGAGGGGAAGAGGGAGAGAGAAAGAGGAAGATGGAGAGAGAGGCGGGAAGAACTCACCGCCGCCGAGACCTCGCCGCCGTGCCGCCGTGCCGCCGTGCCGTCGGAGAGACGCCGGAGAAGATCAAGAAGGGAGAAGGGAGAAAGGAGAAGAGGAGAAGGAGAAGGGAGAAGGAAGAAGGAGAGGGGAAAAGGGATCTGGGAGGGGAAAACGCCATTCTCTATGGCGTTTTCCCCCTTTTTTTTTATTTCTTTTAATTAAAAAAATATTTTCTTATGAATATCTTATTCCATATTTTTTCTCAATTTTTAACTTTACACTGTATTTTTTTTTATCAAATTTTAATTCAAATTAAATTTTAATTTTTCCACCCATTTTTTTTCCTTCATTTAAATTATTTTTTTAAATTATAATATTTAATTTTATTTATTAATTAAAATATTTTTTTAATTTCAATTACAATTTTAATTCTTATTTCTTATTTTTTTAAGTCACATTGATAAAATACCCTAACAAAGAAATTGTAATTAATATAATTTTATTTTATTCTTTTATGATATATTTTTTCTAATCTAATTTATAATTTCTATATTTTTAAATTTTAATTTTAATTTTTTTTATTTTTATATTTTTTATATTCTACTAGTATTTTTTTTTCTTTTATTTAAAATAATTTTTAAAAATTTATATTTAAATTAATTTTGTTATTTAAAATATAATTTTTAATTTCATTTACAATTATAATTCTTATTTCTTAAAATTAAAAATTATAAATTTTGTTCTTCAATTACAATTATAATTTCTATTTTTTTTTCAATTCTTTATATTTTTATAATATTTTTTAACCCTACTTTTAAAAATTTTTTGAATCTTTTTAATAAATTTACTTTTTAATTTTCGAAAGTAATTTTAAATAATATATTTATTTCAATTAATATTTAAAATTTTATTTCTTTTAAATTTTGAATTATAATGCTTGTTCTTTGATTATTTATAAATTTTTATTTTTTTCAATTCTTTATCTTTTTATGAAATTTTTTTAGGTCATTTTCAAATTTTATTTGAAAATTTTTTAAATTAAATTAATTTTATTCTTATAAAATATATTTAAAAAATATTTTTATTTCAATTAAACATTACATTTTTTTTGGTTATAAATTTATATTTGTTATTTTTGGTGACTTTTTAAAAATTTTCACTTTTCAACTTTTTTACTTTTCATAATTTTTTAACTTTTTAATGTATTTTTTTATCAAAATTTATTTCAAATTTACTTTTTTTAAGTCACATTTATAAAATACCCTAACAAAAAAATTGTAATTAATTCAATTTAATTTTATTATTTTATGATATATTTTTTCTAATCTACTTTATAATTTCTATATTTTTAAATTTTAATTTTAATTTTTTTCCACTTTTATCTTTTTTATATTCTATTAGTATTTTTTTTCTTTTATTTAAAAAATACTTTAAAAATTAATATTTAAATTTATTTAGTTATTTACAATAAAATTTTTAATTTCATTTACAATTATAATTCTTATTTCTTAAAATTAAAAATTATAAACTTTGTTATTCAATTTCAATTATAATTTCTATTTTTTTCAATTCTTTATATTTTTATAAAATTTTTTAACCCTCTTCTTAAAATTTTTTTGAATCTTTTTAAAATAAATTAATTTTAATTTCCGAAAGTAATTTGAAATAATATTTTCATTTCTTTCATATTTCTTTCTCTTTTTTTTATTTTCTATGATAATTTTTTTTTCTTATAATTTTTTAAATTAATTACAAATTAAAATCTTTATATTTTATATTTCAATCCAAATTAATTTTTTAATTTATTTACTAATTTCAAAGTTTAAAAAATAAAATTTTCTATTTTTTCACGATTTTTTCCGGGGGAAAAATTCAGAAACGCCATTTTGAATGGCGTTTTTAAAAACGCCATTCAAATGGCGTTTTCAAAATGGCGTTTTTAAAGACGCCATTCCAAATGGCGTTTTTTTATTTTTTTTTTTATTTTCGGACGATGCTAGCGTGGAAACAGGGGCTGATGTGGAAGCGGAAAAAACGCCATTCAAAATGACGTTTTCCCCTTTTGCATTACTTTCGTAAATAAGTTTCGTTTTGATATATTTTGGTAAAAAAATTTTTTTTTCGTATTATTTGGGAAAAGAACTCAAGAAAAGGAACGGATTCGGTTTGTACGGATTGCACAAAGCGTGTGTGCCTCCCCCCTCCCATCAGCCCCTTGTTTCTATGTTCTTGTAGCGCGCGCCGGCTGTTTTCCCCTTCGGCGTCGGAGTAAGAGCTCTCTCTCTTGACCCTAACCCTAATCCTAATCGTGGCTCGCTTTGCGGCTTTCTCGGTTCGCTAGGCCGTGGTCTCCGATTCGGAGCCCTCCATCCTCTCATTCGGATCTCTAATGCGTGGGAGCTGGAGCGATTCTGCTGTTGGGATCGGAGATGGCGCTTGTTCCGGGGGTTTCCGAGGGTGCGATCGTGGAATTGGATGTAGGCAAATCGGTGGAGTCCCTCGCGGCGCTCCTCGACTCGCAGAGGGAGCTCTTTCACAGCCAGATCGATCATTTCCAGAAGCTCGTCGTCGCCCAATGCAAGCTCACCGGCGTCAACCCCCTCTCCCAAGAAATGGTGCGTGGCTGCCGACCTTGAGGGTTTGCTTGTTTATTTATGGTTGTTGTGTTGTTTTGCTCTTCGAGCGCGCTTTTCTGTTTCTTGGTGCCCTTGTCGGATGCTGGATGTGGTGGGAAAAAAAAAAAAAAACTGAAAGCTTTGGGCTTTGAAGAATCTTCGATTTATTGTTCTAAAAAATTATTTTTAGGAATTCAGGGTTTCAATTCTCGATGCAAATTATGCGTGCTCATCATCTTCTGCCATCTTGGTATTGCTGACATATCGTATGATTTTGTCGATGGTATCAATCAAAACTTCGTTACCTTTTGTGATGTTTGTGCTTGTTGCCTTGATATGCTACGCCAGGGTGCCATGAATTTCCCTAATCACCCTCATGCTCTTTCTGATCTTAGAGCTTTTTGAAGAATATGGTGGTGACTTTTGAAATCAGGAATATGTAACGATCCGATGTCTATATTTGCATGCATTCCTGCCAACTAGTCAGCGATAAGAAGCTTTGTTGCTGGATTTCTAAAGGATATGTTTGAATTGCAGTAGACAACCATTAGTCGTGAATTTGTTGATACTGTGAACCTTGCATCTTAGCATATTCTGTCAAGGAAACTCTTTGGTATTGATCTTTCATTCACTGCATCAATGCTTTCTAATCTTAGCTAGATGTTTCTTTTGATCTTACGTGATCTTGTATTTGTTTTCTAGAACAGAAAAGTCACTAATTCGCACATTGTTTTGCATGCAGGCTGCTGGAGCACTATCAATAAAAATTGGTGAGTTCTTGTATTTACTCATAACAATAGAAATTGGATTATTCTTAAAAGCTTTAGCTGTTTACTTAGTTCTATTTAAACATAATGATCTAACATTAAAAAAAAGGTAAGTAATTGAACAAAATCTGAAGCTTCTTCTAATTGTGGCACAAAATTTATTGAACTCCAATTGGATATAGTAAACTTTTTCGCTAACTACTTTATTGGCTTTTACTTGAGAAATTAGCTTCCTCGTATTCAGGGTTTAAGATTCCAGCTTTGATTTGTTTTTTATCTATCAGGAAACCAAAATGTTTATACTGAAATCAAGAATTTCAGCTTGGAAAAAAGTCTGAAACCAAAAAGGGGTCAATTCATTGAGGAAACAAATGCTAAATAGTTATATATAACAATATTTTCAACTGTACTGAATGAAACTACATCGAATATTTGTATGCATTTTGTTTTCAGAATCCTTTTCTGGCAAAAAATTTGAGCCTTTGCTGGACCAGTCACTGCTTTATCATGCGCTTCACCTACCATCACTATTATTATATTGTTATTACCTTCAAAATTTTGAATTCTTTCAAGTGTATATAAAATGTCAACATATGGACCAAATTATATTGTTCAAATGTTTACTCTTATATCCTTTTCCGGAACATTGTATCTTTCTTGTAATTTCATTTTTATAATTTGAAGCAATTGGCATTTTATAGTTTTTTCTTCCGCCACATTTGCATGAAATTTTTTTTATTTTGTAGTTGCTATAGTGACCCTGACACTCAACTGATACAAATGAAAAATATTTTCTCCCATATTTAATATTTTCTGGATTTTTACAGGTAAAAAGCCAAGGGACTTGCTGAACCCCAAAGCGGTCACTTATATGCAGTCAGTTTTCTCAGTCAAGGATACAATTGGCAAGAAGGAAACTCGTGAGATTAGTGCTCTTTGTGGGATTACAGTTACACAGGTTGTTTGCTTTCTTATAAAGTTTTAATGACACAATTTTCTTTGATTTGTGACTGCATGTGCTTTTGCTTCTCATGTGACCTATTTGTTGCCATGAAAAAACAATGATTCCTCTATCTCTAGTCTTGCACCCTTTTTTATGCAATTTCTTTGATTTTTTTAGTCTCTAGCACCTTTGCTCAGCTGGCATTCTTGTTACTATGTAAGGATATTAATATCTCTACATCTGTGCTTAAGCTCTCAGGCACTTCTTTGTTATGCAATTTTTGTTATTGTGTTCATTAACTATAATTAGTGTTCATTAGTACACTATAGGAAGGAAATCTTGTGCTTGAATTTGCTTTGATGCTAAGCTTGTTACTGAATTAATAAATGTTTCATTTTGAGGTTTATTTTAAAATTATTTTTCTATCCTTTTCCTAAATTTAAAATTTTTGAATTTTAAAGTTTAGTTTTGTAAACAGGTGTTCAGTTCAAAAAATAGAAGGTTCAGAAATGGAATAAAAATGTAACATGGTATATACAGAAAAATGTGTGTGAGAGAGATTCAATTTTGGAATGTTCCACTTAAAGTACAAAATTGCAATGGCATGATTTTCTGGCTTTTATGAGCTTTAAGTGCAGAACCAAACAACTGGTGGCACAAAAGCATGACTTATACGTATAAAAAACAAATATAAATTCATGAAGTATCATGATTTAGTATTTCATCTAAACACTCCCAAAACATCAAATATGGATGGGCTTAGGGCTATTTTTCTAATCAGATACTGATTTTAGTAGTGTATACTGAATGGAATCCTATATTCACGGAATGACAAATAAAATAAAAGAGAAAATTCTAAGAGAAGTTTTTTTAAAAAAAGGATTTTGGTCAGGGAAGATTCATAAGGCCCACCTGACATAGGTTGGACAAGATTTATTGGTTTCCATCTGTTCTTTCCTAGCTAAAAAGACTGACACCTTCATTTTGTCCTTCTGAGCGTGTCAAATTTGAACATTGAGATCTTTCTTTTTTGTTTATTTAAATGTTTTTTGGAATCTAGAGTTATAGCTTGCTTGTTTTCAGGTTAGCTTGAGAAGAAATCAGTGCTGTGGAAGCAATTGATACAGGTCAAAAGCTGCAATTTTAAAATTATGGTTCTGTTACCTTTCTAGTGCACAATTTGATGGGTGCTTGGTTATTGGTTGCCACTGACCACTTTTTTGGAAAGCTTAGTTTGATTCTCATGACTGTAACCTGTGTTTCTAAACTATGTGAATTCTTAGGCTGCCTCCATACACCTGACTCATGCTATGAAATGAACATTAATATAGAACATGAAATTTGACATGGTTTCTTGACATATAGAAGCAAGTACAATATCCTACGCAACCTGGTTAGTGGAATGATGATCGGTTTTGTTTCTTTATGTCAACACTAACATTTCTTCAGCACGTGTTGTTCTTGGTATGTTTCTTTGGCTATCTGTAGTTTCTCTTTGAGTCGTATCGGTTGGTACCTCTTGTTATCTAGTTTCTGGTCACTTAAGAAGCTCTAAGAGCACCACGCTCTTGAAGAAACTCTAAGAGCACCACTCTCTTAACTGGTAGGGCCTATTCAGTAGGATCTTTTCCTCACATACCATTCCATCTACATCTTTTGCCACCACCTACAAAAGAATTTGAGTGCCAAATGAAATGCAGTTTTTCTATAACTTGTTGGCATGCAGGTTAGAGAATTTTTTGCTGCTCAGCGTTCAAGGGTGAGAAAACTTGTTCACGTGTCACAGGAGAAAGCTATGAGAGTAGAGGCATCCAGGACATCTAGCAATGGATGCTCCTCTAGTTCTGTACAGTCAATTTCTGCTGAAACTACAGTAATCAGGGAACAAATACCAGTCCCTGAGAGTGCCATGGTTATTAATAGCTTGAGAGACGGCCAACAGGACACTTTGATTTCAACTGAACTTAAGAACACTGAGGAAGGTCCTTCATGCTCAGCGCTGGAAGAGACTTATCCTGGCATTGACTCCAATGATAAAAAGTTTCTGGACAACATTTTTAATCTAATGAGGAAGGAAGAGACATTTTCTGGACAGGTGAAGCTGGTGGAATGGATTCTCCAAATTCATAATTCAACAGTCTTAATTTGGTAATGCCATGCCCTTTTTGAAGCTTGAGCTGACAATATTTAAGGATCATTTAACTGATCTTAGCTCTGACATACTTTTAGGTTTTTAACTAAAGGCGGTCTTACCATTCTAGCAACATGGTTGAGCCAAGCAGCTCATGAAGAACAAACAACTGTGCTTCTTGTCATTTTTAAGGTTCGTACTTTTATTGGTGGCATTTTTTTTGTTATTTTTTATATGATACAATTCCTCAGCTACAATTTTTATTTTACCCAGGTTCTCTGTCACCTGCCACTGCATAAAGCTTTGCCAGTACAAATGTCTGCTATCTTGCAAACTGTTAACAGGCTGCGGTTTTATAGGACATCAGGTGTGTACTTATCGATCACATTAAGGCATCATCAAATTTTTACCTTCAAACTTAGGTGCTGATTTCTTGATAATTTTGGAATTGTTGTTCTCTATTTCTTTTCATTTGTTTGATAACTTGCATTGTTGTGATAAATGTTTATACCAGTGGTGTTATATAACCGTTATAGGATGCCCGACTTGAAAAGTTCTCAACTATTCCCCAGCTGTATTAGTTACTACTGCATTTTTATGAAGACATGAATTACAAACTCAATATTGTCTGTCCTATTTAATTGCCTCTATTTTCTCCATTTGCTGAATGAGCTCTTCCATTGTGGGTGGGATTATTTACTAAGGAAAGGGTTATTATATCCCCTTGCAATCAGAAGTCAAAGAGATGCAGATGTGGAACAAAGATGATATAGGCCAAAATATCAAATGAAGATGAGGGAATCCGTTTCAATTTCTTGATACAGTATTTTTCTATTTCATTAGCATCCTTGTAGTGTTTTCATTGTTGCCTGCTTCATTATAGGAGGTTCTAAAGTAGCTCAGGATAAAATGTTCTTAGTAAATAACTCAATGCATAATTCCTAGGGAGCAATTATAAGAAAAACCTGAAGGGTGCAACTCTAGTTGTTAAGCTGTTTTGGGACCAACCAAGGACCTGGGTGCACGTCCTTCTCTCACATCTGTTTTGGCCAGGATCCCTCCTGTCCTAGTTCTTAGAAAAAAAAAAAAAAAAAAAGAGTTTTAGACAGCCCTTAGATTCCTCCAGTCCATAACAAGGTAGCAAGCGAGTACTTTGGAAACATGACATCTCATATTTTCTGTCATATGTTCTTTGATTGCATATATTTCATGAAATAGTACTTTGCTTTAATTTAACTCCTGTTATATTTCTCATGGTGATCTATTGGAACTCACTTATCTGATTTGAAGATCAGACATATCGGGCAGGGCAAAAACCCTCCTTTCAAGATGGAGCAAACTGTTTGTCAGAACACAGGCTTTGAAGAAACCTCTTTTCAGTTCCTCCAAGGATTCTCAGAAGGAGATAATTCGTAAACAAAGGCATACAAAATTCCTGTCTGCTACAATGATAGTGTTATTTCTCATTTTTTGGTTAACTGGTTCTAAGGTTTCTTTCTTCTCAATTTTAGGATCAGTGAAATTCTTAGTGATGAGTCATGGCATTTCAAAATTGATATTCCTGTAAGTAACTGGTAGTCAGATACAACAAAAAGTTAAACTTTTTATCTGAAGAGAAAGCCATAATTGTTTTTTTCTTGTTAGGAGGACATTCTTGCCCTAAATGCAGATTTGGAAAACAACAGGTATTCATATTTCTGATGTTTAATTAACAATGTTTGAGGTCGTAGAGGTATTGTCTTTATCCATTTTAATGATCTTATGAAAACCTTGATTTTCTTTTTTCTTTCTTCTTGTTTTTTTATTGAACAGGAAATCAGAGTCTAAACAACCACTAAAGCTACTTCCATCTTCTACTGATGTGTTAAGTAAAAAGCATGGCCGAAGTGTCTCATTGTCCAGTATCCTTGGGAGAAATTCCATACTGACCTTTATATTGCTTTCTAGTTTCTTTACTCATATATGCAGTCTTTTAGTATAGAAATATCATTCTGGGAAGGCTGTGAAGGTGTTTCACTGTGAAACTGAATATCACAGTGAAAACTGGTAAATATACTCCCTCTTTATATCTACTTGTGCCTCTTTTTTACCATCTAGACGTTTAAAGGAAGATGGGTATAGGGGAGTGCACCTATGAAAATGTAGCCGACTGCCTGCAGGTGGGTGAGGCTTGACATTATGAAAGCAGGGAGTGCACTTTTCCTAAAAAAATTGCAACAGTGCTCTCATAAACAATTTAAACTATCCCCAGTTATAATTTCCATCATTTTTAAAATTTTAAGTGGGTTGTAGCAGACAAGCGCCTACAAGAAATTGGGCCCAGTCACCTATTCTATTTGGGAAATCATGTGTTGAGCACTTGCAAATTAAAAGTATAATGGAAATGGTTTGGCTTTCTAGCAGTAGCAAGCACTTTGGTGGTAGGCACATCACACAGGACTTAGATGTGTGTCCGCCAATGCCCCTATGAGCATGTGGATTTGGGAACAACTCATGAACAAGCCTCCAGTTTGTGTGGAACACATGCCTGCTATCGGTAGTGCTCGTTCCTTTGTAGTGAGCCATACCATGTCTTGGTACAATTCAAATGCCTTGTGCTGTGAGCTGTCATGAGAGCCAGAAAAACCACCTTAAATGGGAAAAAAACCCACATTGCCGGCAGTTTATGATTGTGCCATCAAGTTTATTTCAAATGGCTTTTAGCATCCAGGATGAACCTTGAGTATGGATGTGAACTGTATCTCTTTCATGATTATTAATTATAACTATAAGGAAAATTAGATTTTGTGATTCAATTATCTATCAGGTGGGAAGTTTGTTGCTCTAAATCCATAATGAGTTTCAAATTGGTATATTTATGTATGTCTTATTATTGAACTTCTATGAGTTTTAGATAAGAGTATAGAGGTTTTCTGCACTTGATGAGATAATCCATAATTTGTTTGTCAACTAAATTTTTCTGTCATATTCATAATGGTCATGATTTTGAAAAGCTGTCTTTGAGTCTTTAGAAGTAAACACTTGAGGTGATGTAGTAAAATCTCAATACTTTCCCCTTGCAGTAATTTTTTTAAGGCCCATAAGAGGGGTGCAACTCTTTGTTTTCTTTGTAAATAACCTTTAAGATTAAAAAAAAACCTATTATTCAGCTAATAACTTCATCAAATGTTAAAATGATGATCATATTGGATCATTTCCTCATGGAAGAAATCAACTCATTTAACTTATTCATCTTTATTTCTATTCTTACTGTTGAAATTTTAATGTCCAAGTCCTACGCTTGATGCCTTTTGCTCCTTGATCCTTGATGGAGGCGGTTGATGGCCTATAGGTCATTTGGCAGTCATGATTATATTGTCTCTAGTTATTTTAACTACTTATTGGACTCATGAATCAAACTGCCTTTAGGCTTACATATTTCATTTTTTGGCTGAATTGCCAAACCTCCACTAATAACCTTTTAAAACATTGACCATGACCCACCATATTTCTTGCATGTGTGCTGCATGTTCCAATAACCTTAAAGACATGCTATGATGTCAACTCTTCAGATCTCGGTTGCGATGATGTCAACTCTTCAAATCTAGGTATCATCAACAAAGTTTTGGGTGTCTACAATCAGCTGTCAACATGATGCCAACCTCATGAATTGGTGTCATTTTCCTAATCTAGGCAATTCTCAGCAATGAAGGGGCTGACCATGAAATCTAATAGGCCAGTGTAGGTTAAAGGCCTCATGTTTATGTCCATGTAATTGAGGAGACAGCCCCCAAGGTTGCATTAGATTTGGAAAGACCCTAGACAAGAAAGGGGAATGCGGGCGGGGGGGGGGGGGGGGTGGGGGGTGCAAGGTTTGGGATGAGAAATTGTGTATATCGAAGCTAGAAATGATAAACCAATTCTCCAGAATGAGACAATTCTTAAATACATGTTGGGGTGTAATAAATCCAACTCAACAGTTGATCTCACTTGATTGGAATTCTTCCCCAAATTAAAGACCCCTAGATCTGGTCCAGGCCTGAAATTCAGCTTATTAAAGACCCCCACTTCTCCTCCTTGTAGGGTTAGGGTTAGGGTTAAGGTTTTCTCCCGCTCTCCCCTCCTTTCCTGATACATCTCTGGTACACCTCAGCTTGGTGCGGTGCATAACGTACCATACTGAACCAGTAGTCAGCCAGTATGACCCCAGGTATTGGTCTGGGCCGACTGGCAAATCTTGGTTGTTTTATTTACATTGTGAATTAACAGTATTGACTTGGAGTAATTATGAGTTCGGTTTTGGACCCTTCTACATGACTTGGCATGTCATGGACACATTTCACCTTGTTCCATACAGCATCTTGTAACATTTGCAAGCCACCCAACTCTTAACTCTTACCTCTGTTGGCTGGTTTGAAGGTAAGTTTAAGTTCTAGCTGATATATGGTGTGAAGATGCAAGAATGTTTTATGGGTGTTTATAAAGGACTGATAATCATCAGTTATGTAACAAATATGTGCTAATTTAGTCTTTGAACTCTAGAAACTGATTTTCATGATTAGGGTGCAAGCAGGTTCACTTAAACAGGATTTCAGCATAGTCTAAGCGGGATTCATATTTGAACTGGGCAAAAAGAATTTAATCCATGACCAATACACTTTTATTTGGTTTTTGTTGAGTTGGGTTTATATATATATATATATATATATATATATATATTAAATATCCTGGGTTGGATCCGTTTAATAAAAACCCAAAATATCATATATGTATAGATTGGTCACTTAATCGTATCATCGACATATCATGCAAGAAAACATCATTCTCGATAACATGTAGTCATTATCAGCAAATTATTCTGCGTGAAATTAATGAACAACTGCATGTTTTTCTTATTTGTTGACAACACAAGTAGTAGATTGACTACATAAAATTATTGCTTTCTGGTGGTACTGCATAAAATTATTTCTTAAAACATTTCAGTTTCTTAAATTGTAGAAATGTCAGGATGGGTGGGATCAGTATCCAATCCATACTTGATTGTTAGACTTTTTATAATCCAAGCCTACTCAAAATCACCCAAATTTAGATTGGACTGGGTCATTTTTGGGTTGGTTTCAAATCAGAAACTAGTCAATGTGATCAACTTTTATTAATGGCATTCCATATATAATGTTTGAAACAAGCAATAATTTAATGGATGTTAAGAGATAAGTAATTTCATTTTGAAAATTCATCATGTTTCAAAATTTGGCAGCTACCATTTAAGACTCAGCCAAATGCCAACCTGGATCTGACCAAACTTGACATATTGAGTCAGGTTTGACCCATTTGGTGTGTGGTTTGTTTCTGGGTCTAAATCTTCAGTCAAATGCAACCAAGGCAGGTCCTGGTCTTGTTTGTGTCAGTCATGGCCTAATCTGTTTGTAGGCTGAAGAATAGCGCTTTACTAGAACCTCCAGGAAAAGAGTTACACAGTCATTTCAGTAATTATTGGTATTGCTGCATAACAGCTTCTTGAATTTCTACTTGCTAACAGCATTACAAACTTTTATGGAAAATGATTAAAATCATTTTGGAATGTTCTAGGCTGGTAGATCCCCATTTTAACATTTGTGTTTGTTGTACACCTCCTCTTCAGCTACCAAGATTAAATCCAAATTTACTGTGAACTGTGTTCAATCTGTTGCAATATTAAGTACTTTAAAGAATGGGCAGTAGCATGTCATTGTCTATGTTTACAAGATAATTTCTTTAAAGAAGACATTTCGATAGCAAACAATGTCCTGGAAGGTCAAAATCTGCTTATTTTTAAAGGCAGGCATTACCCGATTATTATTGTTACATGGGAATATTGGCCGATTTGCGTGCTTTCTCCATCCAAAGGTGTTTTCAAAAAAAAAAAATGTTGAAGGCATTTAACACGGCCTAGGAAGGCAACCTTTCTTGGAATCTACATGGCCACCTACAAGCCAAATGATTTAGAGATGAAAAAAATGAAAATGTAGACTAGAAGTCTTACCGGTGGGCTTTATCCAACTGCCAGCTGAGGTTTCAAGAATCCTCCATAATCCATTTTAACATTTTTAGTTTTTTTGTTAAAACTTCTATGCTATCTTATGTCTACCCCATCTTGGCCCTTCACGACAATCACAACTGCTGCTCTTTAAAACTTCCGGTTAGCATGAAGTTCTGATATTGTATCTGACATAAATGATAATCTTGGCCTGCCTTTTGCTTGACAAGGCATAAAGAGTCTTCATCGATACAGGTCAGTGTCTAATGGGTAGCATTTACTTGGATGAGATGATTGCATGATTGTTTTTGTCATTGCCAATGTATGATGATTATTGTGGCATGTTGATATCACTATTACTCATTTATGATAATGTAATGTATGTCAAGCTAAATGTAGTTTGGATTATTGTGGGCGATGGATATAGGAAGATGTAAATCATATATGTACGCTGCAGATTTTCGGTAGTATTGCTCAGCCAAGGAGCCATGTCAACAAGGCCATACAACACTAGTTTAAATTGTTTAGTTTTCCTTTTCCACAGCTAGGAAAGCATGGTTAATTATGGTTGCAACTTCTACTATGAGTGACATGAAGTTTTCCAACTGTATCATTTTCCTTAGCAATCCACAGAAACCAAAGAACGCAGAAAAGTTTTACTGGTGGAGCAGCCTGATTGTAAAACTTCAGGAAGAAGTGTGCAGGTTGCAAGAGCAGTACCTTCAAACCATAGCCGTCCCATGTCAGCCGATGATATCCAGAAGGCAAAGATGCGTGCAATGTTCATGCAGAACAAGTATGGCAAGGCTGATATGTCCAATAGTGAAAATAAGCCTCAGAAAACCGAAGATAATCATGTGCCTTCTCCATCTCAGACCAGCAATATGCTGTCTGTATCAAGAGCCCATCAGTTACCTCCATTGGAAAAAGATGGAGCAACAAAAGCTGCAATATCCACAACAAACATTCGTCCCGATAAGTCAGAAACTTTGGTCATTCCAAGACCAAGCACAACTTCTCAGGAACAATTGTTGGAGAAGTTGAAGTGCAGTCAAATCCAATGGCAGACACCTCCAGGTACCTTTGTTTTGTGTCTCTTCATCTGTTTCTGTTCTTCTTTGTTGAATTGTTTCTACCTAGGAGGGAATGTGGAGCTTTTACCAATCTTCAATCAAGTTTTGCATTACTGTGGCCCAAGGGATTCTTTAATAAAATCAGATGATTTAGTGAGAATGTGTCGCAGCTCTCTTAGAAATAGCCTTGGTCTGGCAGTGCACGTGAATAATGCAGGTATATGCTTTGTGGATGATCTTTATATGAGGACTTTGAAGAGCTTTGATGTCTGATTATGTTTATGCCATAAGAATTATGCCTCAAATGCTAAGCATCGTTAGATATGGAAAATCTGATGGCGCATATGCTTCCATGAGTCTCTGAGTGGGGATCACATGATGCTGGACCATTGTTATTTGCTAAGCCCACTTATGGTATAAATATAATGTTGTATCGCTTGCCCGCTAATTCAAGATTAACTTTATTTTCGTTCCTTTCATCATCATGAGGGAGAGATTGCAACCCAATCTTAACACTAGAAGAGACTAAAATCCAACTAAGGAGATACCACCAAGAGCAGGAAGAGAGCTATAAAATGAAATGTACCTTGAGAAAGCTAGTTTAATTGTTTGCAGATGCTAGACCTTATGGGGCCTGTAATTCTGTATACTCTTTTGATATAAAATGGGACATTTAAGGCATGCGTATCAAAGCAGATTGATTTTTGAGATTAAAAAGTGCAGTAGTCATCACCACTTTGCCAGTTAAACATGATAGGTGAGAGCTGCGTTGCTCCTGCCTAGAAAATGGATGATTGCTTATGAGACCAGCTGGGAATAAATTCTAAGTACAGGAGCATTTTTTTGTTTTTTCCACTGATTTTTCATCGCTGGAGTAATTTATAGATAATGACCACAAAGCGGTTGGATTGTTTGGTTTCTCGCCTCAACCACGACAATAACCAGAGGGCGGACTGGAAGATATACGGTAAGCGGATGGTTTTTGGTCACAAGGTTACCGTCAGCCACCGGAAAATTTCTTTATTACCAGAATGTCTCTCAGCAGTTAATTGCCGCCATGTGCATTTGCTGAAATGACGACAGGAAACTCTGCTTGCCTGGAATATTTTTTTCGCTAACTTGCCCGGAATTAGCTTTAATAAACCGAGTCAGAAAGTGAAAAATTTTTCACATGCAGCCTTCAAATGCTTGTTACATTCCCTTTTTGTTTCTTTCTCCTATAACTTCAATTGTTTTCCGGTATGCGGTGAAACAGAAAATATTCACATATCCTCAGTTCATTAAATAACTGATAACTCGTGGTATTAGCTAGAGCTTTTATAGGTATCCGTTGTCCATGCTGCAGCTAGAGCTTTGACAGGTAAATCGGCTTCCTATGGTGATAGCTTTAGCTGTTTCATGAATATTATTTGTCTCGGTGGATGGTTTAAGTGGGAAATGCATTTTATTTGGTTTCCATCTGGCTGCATATGATATGAGAGGCTTCGTGGGTCGTATTTGATTATTAGGTTTTTATGCGGTTCTTCAGGTGGCAATAGGCTTTTTCTTTTCTCTTTTAATTGTAAAACGATGTGGCATTCTCAAAGGATGTGGCAGCAGATGGTGTTTTCAATGCTCTCCACTTTGGTTCAGGAACAGATGATGTCAGAGGGAAAATCCTGGATGTTCTCTTTTCACATTTTCTTCTTTAACTAAAAGGGCTTGGTTGACACCAAGTATTCCCGCTGTGTAACTTTCTATCGTTAGTTGTCGAAGACGGTAATTTTCCTTGTTTATTTTTTAGAAAGAAGTCGTTTTAAAAATATGCTTATTATTTAAGAAGCTTTCTTCAGTTCAGGAAAGGTACAGCTACAATGACCATTCACAACCTTGAATCCCAGAATATTAGGTTTTATTTATATTGTATTTGGATTTGTTTTCGGTACTATGTTGGACATGGTTATGTCTTACAACACATGGCTACGCTTCTTTCACAGAAACAAATTGTTCAACAACTGAAAATTTCTGGCATGTTGGCCATATTATTTGTTGCAGAGATTATACTTGATTCTGAATGGTGTGTGGGCGTTGGGAAAAACAGCAAGGAAGTGGAAGTCCAGGCACACAGAAATCGGCGGGAAAAGGAAACGTTCTATCCAAAACCAGAAGACGTCCCATTAAATCCAAAGGAACCTTGGGACTAGAGATGGATTTTGATGACAGCTTGACTCCCGAAATCCCAACCGAGCCGCCACCAGATGCCGACATCGTTGAAGACTCTTCATGCTCTCCCTGCAATGGTGAAGCCTCCACTGATGAAACGCCTACTGCTATCTCTGCTCCTCCTCCGATCAATAATGGGAATCCAGTGCCAGACCTTGAGCTGCTAACCGTGCTGCTCAAAAACCCAGAGCTGGTCTTTGCGCTGACGTCGGGCCAGGCGAAGAGCATGACAAGTGAGGAGATGGTGGCGTTGCTGGACGTGCTCAAGAAAAATGGTGTAGGGTTGGCAGAATTGGTGACTGGGACAGCCGATTGCCCTAAAGAGAAACCTAAGGAACCTGAGCCAACTTCTCTTCCATCTCCGACTCCTCCATCAGATCCAGCTGCAAGGGTGAGTCTTCTGCTGCTCGTGGCCATCTTCATTTATATTGTTTTTGGTTTGATTCTCCATGACATCTGTTACCATCCGCGCAATGTCATTAACATCTTTCCTTGTCTTGCAGGCTGGTTGGAGATCAGAATTCCCGGTCCGTCAGAGTACTCCAGTCCTCCAGCCTCATTTTCCTGGCAGCAGAGTTGCTACTCTTCCTACTGCTGCTCCTCACAACCCATCTCCTGCAGCAATCCCTCCTGTGATTGTTAAGACACAGGCTCCAGGTTTGGGGTTGCCTCCTCATACTCCAATCACCACTATCTCATCAATGTCACAGCCGACAGTAACTATTAATGCCACATCTCAACACCACCCATCCCTCAATTTCCTTCCGAAGGGACCTCCAGCACCCTCAGCTCACCAGATTCCTACCTCTATGTATCCATTGCAACATAGCTCGGTTCCCGACTCTATCTTGCCCACAAAGCAATACCCAATAACAAATGTACCATCTGCTCCCCCCTCGGTACCTCGGCAGGAGTCCTTTAACCATAATCCTCACCCATGACTACCTATCCTACCTTACCAAGGCCACAACCTCCAACATTTTCTTCGAGAATTCCTACATGGCCATCTGGTGCTGCTGCGAGTGCCGCCGGCATTGGGAGGCCAAATCCAACACCAGACCCTTGGATCGGTCGATCAAATGCCATGTCAGAGGCTTCGGTCCCCAACCAACGATTCTTGGCTAACGGAATCAACTACAATGCTCATACCAAGGGACCTCTGTTTTCACCTGTTATGCCACCTGGCGATAGATATGAGATTGTGGATGGGTCGCAGGTAGAGACGTGGAGCCCAGAAGGCAGCCCTGTGAGATTAGGTGGCCGGAATTATTCTGGGACAGTAAGAGACCACGGCCGGCATCATAGGCCTGAATGGCCAAGGCGGTGGGATCCTGGGAATCGGGACCGCCACCGGTCTGGCAGTAAGCAAAGGTGGCGAGATCATGATCGAGATCGGAAGCGATGATTTTTTGTATGATTTATTTGCAGGGAGGAATCCGGTGTCAGATTTCTTGTGGGACAGCGTAGAATTGTAAAATGTGAACAGATTATAGAGCCTTCAAATTTTAGTGATATGGAACGTGAGGAAATGAAACATTCTATTCCAATTGGTGAACAGCAAAAAAACAAAAAGTAAAAGTTATTTCCATTTTTATTTTGATCGAATCTAGTCACTCTAGCCTCTAAATTTTCATTTTAAGACGAAGTTAAGCTCCGGTCAAAGCATCTAGATGCTGCTATTTGCCACTTTTTGACTATGTAACTTCATATCAGTTCCTTTTCTCTTGTCAGTCATTATTGCGTACGTGACAATTCTGCGACCTTTAAATCTGGTACACAGAATTCTTAGCATGATAATATATTAGGCTTGGGCCAATAGATCTTGCTGAGAAAATGGGAGGGAGGAGTTCCTCCCCAGAGTCCGTTAAGAGAGTGAAATCAGAAAATATTTCTGGGGCAATGAATCTTCATCTTCACTTCAATAATAACTCATGGAGATCTTGGAGTTTATTAATGTGGGAAGGATTAGAGAAATAGGAAGACAACATAAATGCCGAGAATTTTCATGGTTGTATCTTCTTTTTCAGCTCTTCAAATCTGTTGTTTGACCTCTAGCTATATAGAAGAGAAAAGAAAGGGATGTGCAATCTGCTTCTCTTGTTTTCGTTGCTGCCTCTCCCTTAAAGATTAGGATCATTGATGTTGCTGAATGACTTGAACAGGCCAGTCCAATTTAATTTGTCATATAGATTACTATGTGGTTATTAATCACAAGAGTTGGGGAGATAAATTAATCTACAAATGGTATGTAGAGATTTGCTCGACTTTTGATGGACTTAGGTTCAAAATAATTGAAGGATTCATGTGTTACATGTCATTGTAACAAATTGAATTTAATTGTGTTTCACCATGGAACAGTGGTCTGTTAAGAATTACTTCCATAAGCCATACTACTGAGAACAAATGAGACTCCTGTAGATATATATAGCCTGTGATGTAGTGGAAAAGTTAAACCTAACCTTTGTAAGAGAGATTAGGAAGTATTTTTCTTACATGGTTTATGTAGGTATGGATCATATGCTGGCAACTGCTGCACATATAGATTTTAAAGAGAGAAAAGAGAGACATAAACCTTAGCAGGATTTCTCAAGGCTGCATGCTTTGTTGGGTTCAGTGTGGCTCGAACAAGTGTCAAATGTGCAAAAGATCACACGTTGAATGATGCTAAAGCAATAATTTTGAATGAAGGGATCTGCAGTGAGAACTAGCATATATCTGAAGAAAAGATATCTAAATTTATCATAGATTAATGAGGCTGAAGTTTTGTTCATGAAATAGCACGTGTAGTGTAGGTCGCATGTCTAACTACCATGAGGCCTTCCATTGTACGTTAACATTTTGTCTGCTATTGGCTGCTTAAATTTGAACCTTCTCCCTAAATGAATAATTTATGAAGTTGAAAGCTTTGTTAATATGCAGTGTTAGATGATTATTAAAGTTTGATGGCCCTGGTGTTTGATATTTAAAAGTCTGTTGACCAATGCAGTGTGTCAACCGTGGTACCCAGTACCCACAATTCTAGCATCATGGTTTAAGACATCTTCCATCGTACACAGCTTAGAGGCCGGCCTCTATGTTACACATTTATAATAGATATTTAATCAAATATAAATATTTAGTTTTTTTTTTCAGAACAATATTATTTTATTATAATATTTTTATTATAAATAAATAAATATTTTTTTTATCCATTGAAAGACGTAAAAATATAGTATTGTGAGCACCAATAACAATGTTAGACCAACCAAAAAATAGATCAAACAAATAGATAGAACTATCAAAATAGGACCGGTTTGCTCCGATCTACTCCAATTCATCCCGACCTGTCTCTAAACAGGTCAGAGCAGGCTAGCCCATTTAACTGATGGGTTAAAAAATTCCAATCCGATCTGATTCATCGTGGCCACAGATTAAACGGATCAATCCGTCAAAATTTAAAAAAACATATATAAACAATAATATAAACTAAATTTATATTCAATTTGAACTCAAATCAACCTATCAAAATCTCACATCTCAATTCTTAAAATCATAAAATAAAATTATCAAAATTAAATTAAATACTTAATACAATTTAAATTTAAAAAATTTAAAATTTAATTTTTAAATTAATTTAAAGATAAATAAAATCTTAAAAAATTATTCTCGTATCATTATTGTGGTCCTCATCATTCAATTTTAATTTTTTCTTTTTTTTATCAATTATTTTTTTAATAATATATAATTTTTATATAATATATATATATATATATTAAAGATAGATCAGTTCGATCCGCTTCGATCAGTTCCAATCTGTTGGTTCAAATGGAAGGATCATTTGACTTATTTTTAAATAAATTATTAAAATATAAATTTATTTTATTTATTTATGTGATGGGATGGATCTATTCGATGAATCAAATCTAAATTGATAGCTCTAAAATAGAGACGATTATTTTTGTTGCAGTGGCGTTAACGAGCGTGCAGAACATTCCCAACTAAAGAATTCGCGAGGGATAACTTAACGAGACTCTGTCATCCACTAAATTATTCCAGCCATTTCTTGGCTCAGGCCACCGAAGAACCAAAAAAACCGAAGGAAGAAAAAAGATGGCTCTCCGGGCAGGAGTCTTCTCCTCTATTCCCACCCATCAAATTCGCTGCTCCGCTGGGGGGAAATCATCACCGGCGGAGGACTTCGCTCCTTTGGCCGCGGTGTTCCGAAGGCGGCTCCTGGCCGGGGTGGGGACGGCGTCGCTGGTGGCGGTGGGGGCCAACTTCGGAGGGGTCACCAGCTTCCTCCTCGGCCTCTTCCCGGACTTCGGCCGGGGCCTCAAGCTCGACCTCCTCTACCCTGTCCAGGGCTTCACTCGCTGCCTCGCCCCCAACTATGGCTTCGGTGAGTCCCAATTTCCCACTCCCTCTTTATTTATTGGGGCCGAGAATGTGAAAAGAAAAAATGAAATAGGAACTTAAAAGTTATTCTTATGATGGGAACTTAGTAATATGTTTTGATTTGATTCAAAGTGATGCATCTTCAAAGATCTGGACTTATCTATTAGACATGTATCTTTGAAGGTCTATAAGTGGAGGAGGCCTCCTCCCAGACTTTCATAATCAAAGTAATGTGCTGGATTTTGATAGTTTGGTTGACGGATTGGTGTCCTTCCTTTCTCTTTGAAAACCAAAAAGGTTAATCTTATGATTATTATCTATATAAAATTTTGAAATTTATGTTGATGCATTAAAAGAAAAAAAAGGTACAAATGAAAGTTTTATGCCATGAATACATTATGTTAATATCACTTTGCGATAGTTATGCCTAGCATAAGCAAGTTTTGTTAAGTCCTGGGATAAATTCTTCATCGCTTTCCTATTAACTTAAAGGTTTTTTGGACCTATGATTTCCTCATAAATTTGCCCCAAAATCTCATTTCTTATAATATTTCTGTTTTTTTAAAATTTGTTTGGTATAAGATTCATCATTTTGGTATCAGACCTAGTATTGATATCATCCTATTGTAGTATCGGTATGCGTATGGTACAAAATAGCTAAACATACCAAATATCGGTACGGTATGAGACTACATGCCGGTTCGGTATGTTACATCCGGTATAGTATGGTTTTGACCGATGTGACAAATCATAGTTTGGCAAGTATATCTTTATTCCTGAATGAAATGCTATGTTAACTTCTTAGTAGGGCATTTTCATCAAAAACAAAAACAACTCTTAGTAGGACATGGTGATGAGCTATGTTATTGTTGGTCCTATAAAATGTGGTTCGCACTCTAGAATTACCTTACTTAACTCATTGCTTAACAACAATTGCATCCTAGAAATCAGGTTCTTTGATCGCAGACTGACCCAGTGAAGGGAGTGGGTCTCTAGGTTATGGTGTAATTAGCCTTACTGATATTAAATCTGGCTCACATGTACAACTTTGTATGTAAACTTAGGATTCTTGATCTTTTTTTGGTCTCAAACTGTCAAAACTGTGCAGAATTTATATATCCAGCAAGCTGGGTTTGGGGACCAAACACTGCTCAATAGAGTTGTGGACAAAGCTGAGTCTCAGAGAACCTTAGATCCCCCACCATTAAGCAATGGGAGGTCACCTCGCGTGTCAGTGAGCCTGTGGTAGCCTTTGGGGCCTCCAGGATCCAAAGGCGAGCTTAATGTCAGCGTCATTGTCTCTCCTGTTCCTCGTGATTTCTCGTATGTTAATTTTGCTTAAGCCAAACTCACCATTAAAGGATTAAATACTAGAGGACTGAACCATTTGGTTATATAGATTTGGTGCTTATGCCTTCACAGAATTGGAAGATTTTGGTGGCCCAAAGGAAGTTGGAGAGACAGTTCTAAGGAGGATTTCTGGAACCAGAAGAGGGGCCAGTATAACGGCGACTCTAATAGATGCAACTAAGGGGAAGATCCATCAAGAAGGTGAATTACTACAAGCGGAGTTTAGAGTGGAGGGCCCTTCCTTTCGCCGACATAATGTTGCTGTATTACTGCATGCAGTGGCAAGCTATTCACTTTAAATGCTCAGGCACCGGAGTCGACCTGGCCAAAGGTCAGGGAAGAGTTTTACAAGATTGCAGATTCTTTCAGTCTCACTGAAACATAAAAAGTAAGGTATTACTAATGATCCATTAACCAGCATATGTTCCAATATGTTGTCATGACAGGTTTTATTCTTTGATAAAATAGGTTAGGATCTAACTTCTTCTTAGCATTCTCTCTACCATTGATCAGTGGTGGACATCATGACCATGGTACGCCCCACAGTTACTATCAGTAGTCTCAGTATTTGATCGCTAAAGTTTGGTGAGACACATTTATATTCCACTTGCAAGGGATATATATCTACTAGCACGATGGAACATATACTGGTTTAGTATTTCAAAAGCCTCCTGTCATATTGTGAATTTTTAATCAGAGTTTATTGTGAAAAAATATGCCTCCAGTTTTGCTTTCCTTGAGTTCAATGCCTCCCAGACATTGTTTCTGCAGTGTAGAAGACAGACTCTAGAACAATCTGAGTCATCTAAGGAGAGTGCATTAGCTGCACTTTTTTCTTGGAATTTTTGTTCCATAGACTAAGAACATAGCATGATATAATGCATTTGGCTAGCTGATACAATTATATTTAATCAGCGGTTAATGAAGTACAGGTTTGACTTGTCCATATCAAGATCACTTGAACATAAAGCAGTGTGTCCATAATAGTCTAGATCTGCATAAATATGTGTTGTGAGGATGGATCTCCCTCTCTTTCTGTTTTTCTAAAAGGCTTAAAATCTATAAAACATGAAGTCTCTACCACTTTTAGGATACCAACACTGGGCTATACATAAGATTAAAAGGGGAGATTTAACAGGGAGAATTTCATTTTGGTAGGCTTTGTTTGGTTTGGTGAAAAAGCAAGGGAAAAGAAAGCTAGATAAGAATCTACTTTTCCAATTGATTGCAGAAGCAACAAGAAGCAAAAAAATTTCTTTCTAAGGTGACTGGACATTGCCAAGTCGTCATGCCCCTCCTATCCTTGAAGGAAGGCCCTGGTTTCAAGCTTTGGATTGGTGCATCTTCAAATATTTGAACTCTCTCTCTACGCACGCATAAGCCAATCAATATATTGAATCCAATGGTAAATTCGAGGGAAAATAACATTTGGTGTGTAGACCGCTTTGTTTTCAATTTTCCCAATTTGACCACAGTGCAAGGGGTAATTCTGAACTTTCTTAATTTCTCCTTTTTTTTTTTTTCTTTCTTTTTGATTAATTTATTTTTTTCCTTGCATTTTTTTTTTTTAAAGAGTCAAAAGGAGACTAAAGTTTGGTTTCCACAAAGCTCTGAACGCAGATAATTGCATCATATGAATACTATAATCCATTAAGTTCGGATAATTCCAAGATGGCACAGGTTTAGTCTGCTGTCAGTTTTGGCCATCTTCCCACTTTCTACAAGTTGGCATCCTGGATCTGCTGTTCACCTGCTTTCCAAGGCAATCCAATCAACTACATATCACATCCACTGTTGCCTCAAAAGTAACAGGGAAATATGAGAAAATAATATGGCAATTAATGCTATACTTAAAAAAAAAAAAAAAAAAAGCAATTTTGAACTGTTTTAACAAGAAATAGGTCTTAAACCTTAAGGCACACAAGTTTTTACCTAGAACAATGCAAACAAAACATATCAAACCAGTTCATCCATCACAATACCAAACCAGAGATCATCCATTGTTGCTGAGTCTGCATAGAGGCAAACCACAAAGTGTTCTTTGTTGCTATTCTGGACTTCTTTTTGGAGAACTTATTCACCGGTCCTTTAGTAACCGGACTCTAACAAAAAGTCCCCTTTTCTTTTCCACTTTAATATTTGGTTCACTTGGCCAGTTTTTTTTTAAAAAAAATTTCCGATCCGTCTCCATGATACACGGCACATAATGATGTGGTACATGAGAGAATCATGAATTAAAGGACCGGTCAATAGCCTCTTTTCTTACACACAGGTCTAAGAGGCCGTGTGATTGGCATTTCTTTTTTCTTTTGGTGATGTCACTAACCTGTATAGCAGCTAACATAGAATCACACTTTACTCTAATCACAACAATGTTTCAATGACTCTTTAGCAATGTCTAGGAGGAGACTGTACAGCTCTTTGGTCTTTGAAAGCATGACCATATGATCGGCACCTTCGATCTCCTTCACCTCTGTCCTGGGCTACGTTCGATCATCCAACGT
>NC_026006.2:57270071-57289782 GCF_000442705.2 Elaeis guineensis | reverse complement strand
TATAAATCTTACATATTTAATCTTTGTAATCTTAGTTGATTGGTAACTCAAGGAGGTACAAGAATTAATAATCAATCGAGTAAAAGCATATCGTACTAGGAACAAAGAAAGGGAAAGCAAAAGGAAGGAAAAAATGTCAGTTAGAATGTTGTTACCTAATTTATTTATTTATTTAAATGATGGTGCCTTTGATCCTGATAATGTTATAGGGAAATATTACATGCATATTGCTTCCCCAGCTTTCACCATGTATTATCTGGTGCCTTGCATGCTATTATGTCTTCTAGTGGTGCATGTCTGGCAATTCAAAATAATTTTCAGATTCATTTCAAATATATAATCGAAAAAAGAGAAACTTATGTTGGAGATAATAGAAGGAATCCTTGTCATACCAATATCAATTTATACCAGCAGACGCTTAACCCAAGCAGTTGGTACCCTTCTTTATACGTAACAAGTACAGATTTTGATTCTGAAGTGCGCACGCGAGCGCGCACACACAGAGAGAGAGAGAGAGAGAGAGGATAATTTCTTGCTTGAGTTTGATCACCAATGAATCTAGGATCTAAAGAAAATCCGAACTGCAATATCCAAAATTTTTGGGTCTGAACCTCCAATTATCCTAGAGTTTGATAACTAAATTGAAAAACAGTGTAACCCACAAAGGAACCAGAATCTCTAATTACTTTTCCATAATTACTAGTTCTACAGGAGGCATCCACTTGAGGCATACATGGATTCCAAAGTCATGATCAGCACAGACCCCAAGAATAGTTCAAGTTTTCTTCATTTTGGTCCCAAATATATGTTGTCCAAGATGTATCAGCTCACTGCACCTGAGGTAAGAAGGATCTAAAAACTTTCTAATCATATATGTGTTCTTTTCTTAACCTTGATTTCCCCTAAAACATATGGTTTGCAGGATTTCATGCTAGCAACTATGTTAGTAAGACCAGGTAGTCTGTTCCTCGATCATATAACAAAAGAAGCCATGATCACAGAAGAGAATTTTGGGTCTTTGAGTCGAGTGTACATCGTGTGCAAGGAGGATAAATCCATGATAGAGGATTTCCAACGTTGGATGATCGAACGTAGCCCAGGGACAGAGGTGAAGGAGATCGAAGGTGCCGATCATATGGTCATGCTTTCAAAGACCAAAGAGCTGTACAGTCTCCTCCTAGACATTGCTAAAGAGCATCATTGAAACATTGTTGTGATTAGAAGTAAAGTGTGATTCTATGTTAGCTGCTATACAGGTTAGTGACATCCACCAAAAGAAAAAAGAAATGCAATTCCACACAGAGCCTCTTAGACCTGTGTGTAAGAAAAGAGGCTATTGACCGGTCCTTTAATTCATGATTCTCTCATGTACCACATCATTATGTGCCGTGTATCATGGAGACGGATCGGAAATTTTTTTTTAAAAAAAAAACTGGCCAAGTGAACCAAATATTAAAGTGGAAAAGAAAAGGGGACTTTTGTTAGAGTCCGGTTACTAAAGGACCGGTGAATAAGTTCTCCAAAAAGAAGTCCAGAATAGCAACAAAGAACACTTTGTGGTTTGCCTCTATGCAGACTCAGCAACAATGGATGATCTCTGGTTTGGTATTGTGATGGATGAACTGGTTTGATATGTTTTGTTTGCATTGTTCTTGGTAAAAACTTGTGTGCCTTAAGGTTTAAGACCTATTTCTTGTTAAAACAGTTCAAAATTGCTTTTTTTTTTTTTTTTTTAAGTATAGCATTAATTGCCATATTATTTTCTCATATTTCCCTGTTACTTTTGAGGCAACAGTGGATGTGATATGTAGTTGATTGGGATTGCCTTGGAAAGCAGGTGAACAGCAGATCCAGGATGCCAACTTGTAGAAAGTGGAAGATGGCCAAAACTGACAGCAGACTAAACCTGTGCCATCTTGGAATTATCCGAACTTAATGGATTATAGTATTCATATGTTGCAATTACCTGCGTCAGAGCTTTGTGGAAACCAAACTTTAGTCTCCTTTTGACTGTTTAAAAAAAAAAAATGCAAGGAAAAAAATAAATTAATCAAAAAGAAAGAAAAAAAAAAAAGGAGAAATTAAGAAAAGTTCAGAATTACCCCTTGCACTGTGGTCAAATTGGGAAAATTGAAAACAAAGCGGTCTACACACCAAATGTTATTTTCCCTCGAATTTACCATTGGATTCAATATATTGATTGGCTTATGCGTGCGTAAGAGAGAGAGTTCAAATATTTGAAGATGCACCATCCAAAGCTTGAAACCAGGGCCTTCCTTCAAGGATAGGAGGGGCATGACGACTTGGCAATGTCCAGTACATCTTAGAAAGAAATTTTTTTGCTTCTTGTTGCTTCTGCCAATCAATTGGAAAAGTAGATTCTTATCTAGCTTTCTTTTCCCTTGCTTTTTCACCAAACCAAACAAAGCCTACCAAAATGAAATTCTCCCTGTTAAATCTCCCCTTTTAATCTTATGTATAGCCAGTGTTGGTATCCTAAAAGTGGTAGAGACTTCATGTTTTATAGATTTTAAGCCTTTTAGAAAAACAGAAAGAGAGGGAGATCCATCCTCACAACAATATTTATGCAGATCTAGAGTATTATGGATACACTGCTTTATGTTCAAGTGATCTTGATATGGACAAGCCAAACCTGTACTTCATTAACCGCTGATTAAATATAATTGTATCAGCTAGCCAAATGCATTGTATCATGCTATGTTCTTAGTCTATGGAACAAAAATTCCAAGAAAAAAGTGCAGCTAATGCACTCTCCTTAGATGACTCAGATTGTTCTAGAGTCTGTCTTCTACACTGCAGAAACAATGTCTGGAGGCATTGAACTCAAGGAAAGCAAACTGGAGCATATTTTTCACAATAAACTCTGATTAAAAATTCACAATATGACAGGAGGCTTTTGAAATACTAAAACCAGTATATGTTCCATCGTGCTAGTAGATATATATCCCTTGCAAGTGGAATATAAATGTGTCTTACCAAACTTTAGCGATCAAATACTGAGACTACTGATAGTAACTGTGGGCGTACCATGGTCATGATGTCCACCACTGATCAATTGTAGAGAGAATGCTAAGAAGAAGTTAGATCCTAACCTATTTTATCAAAGAATAAAACCTGTCATGACAACATATTGGAACATATGGCTGGTTAATGGATCATTAGTAATACCTTACTTTTTATGTTTCAGTGAGACTGAAAGAATCTGCAATCTTGTAAAACTCTTCCCTGACCTTTGGCCAGGTCGACTCCGGTGCCTGAGCATTTAAAGTGAATAGCTTGCCACTGCATGCAGTACATACAGCAACATTATGTCGGCGAAAGGAAGGGCCCTCCACTCTAAACTCCAGCTTGTAGTAATTCACCTTCTTTGATGGATCTTCCCTCTTAGTTGCATCTATTAGAGTCGCCGTTATACTGGCCCCTCTTCTGGTTCCAGAAATCCTCCTTAGAACTGTCTCTCCAACTTCCTTTGGGCCACCAAAATCTTCAATTCTGTGAAGGCATAAGCACCAAATCTATATAACCAAATGGTTCAGTCCTCTAGTCATTTAATCCTTTAATGGTGAGTTTGGCTTAAGCAAAATTAACATACGAGAAATCACGAGGAACAGGAGAGACAATGACGCTGACATTAAGCTCGCCTTTGGATCCTGGAGGCCCAAAGGCTACCACAGGCTCACTGACACCGCGAGGTGACCTCCCATTGCTTAATGGTGGGGGATCTAAGGTTCTCTGAGACTCAGCTTTGTCCACAACTCTATTGAGCAGTGTTTGGTCCCCAACCCAGCTTGCTGGATATATAAATTCTGCACAGTTTTGACAGTTTTGAGACCAAAAAAAGATCAAGAATCCTAAGTTTACATACAAAGTTGTACATGTGAGCCAGATTTAATATCAGTAAGGCTAATTACACCATAACCTAGAGACCCACTCCCTTCACTGGGTCAGTCTGCGATCAAAGAACCTGATTTCTAGGATGCAATTGTTGTTAAGCAATGAAGTTAAGTAAGGTAATTCTAGAGTGCGAACCACATTTTATAGACCAACAATAACATAGCTCATCACCATGTCCTACTAAGAGTTGTTTTTGTTTTGATGAAAATGCCCTACTAAGAAGTTAACATAGCATTTCATTCAGGAATAAAGATATACTTGCCAAACTATGATTTGTCACATCGGTCAAAACCATACTATACCGGATGTAACATACCGAACCGGCATGTAGTCTCATACCGTACCGATATTTGGTATGTTTAGCTATTTTGTACCATACTGCATACCGATACTACAATAGGATGATATCAATACTAGGTCTGATACCAAAATGATGAATCTTATACCAAACAAATTTAAAAAAAACAGAAATATTATAAGAAATGAGATTTTGGGCAAATTTATGAGGAAATCACTAGGTCCAAAAAACCTTTAAGTTAATAGGAAAGCGATGAAGAATTTATCCCAGGACTTAACAAAACTTGCTTATGCTAGGCATAACTATCGCAAAGTGATATTAACATAATGTATTCATGGCATAAAACTTTCATTTGTACCTTTTTTTTCTTTTAATGCATCAACATAAATTTCAAAATTTTATATAGATAATAATCATAAGATTAACCTTTTTGGTTTTCAAAGAGAAAGGAAGGACACCAATCCGTCAACCAAACTATCAAAATCCAGCACATTACTTTGATTATGAAAGTCTGGGAGGAGGCCTCCTCCACTTATAGACCTTCAAAGATACATGTCTAATAGATAAGTCCAGATCTTTGAAGATGCATCACTTTGAATCAAATCAAAACATATTACTAAGTTCCCATCATAAGAATAACTTTTAAGTTCCTATTTCATTTTTTCTTTTCACATTCTCGGCCCCAATAAATAAAGAGGGAGTGGGAAATTGGGACTCACCGAAGCCATAGTTGGGGGCGAGGCAGCGAGTGAAGCCCTGGACAGGGTAGAGGAGGTCGAGCTTGAGGCCCCGGCCGAAGTCCGGGAAGAGGCCGAGGAGGAAGCTGGTGACCCCTCCGAAGTTGGCCCCCACCGCCACCAGCGACGCCGTCCCCACCCCGGCCAGGAGCCGCCTTCGGAACACCGCGGCCAAAGGAGCGAAGTCCTCCGCCGGTGATGATTTCCCCCCAGCGGAGCAGCGAATTTGATGGGTGGGAATAGAGGAGAAGACTCCTGCCCGGAGAGCCATCTTTTTTCTTCCTTCGGTTTTTTTGGTTCTTCGGTGGCCTGAGCCAAGAAATGGCTGGAATAATTTAGTGGATGACAGAGTCTCGTTAAGTTATCCCTCGCGAATTCTTTAGTTGGGAATGTTCTGCACGCTCGTTAACGCCACTGCAACAAAAATAATCGTCTCTATTTTAGAGCTATCAATTTAGATTTGATTCATCGAATAGATCCATCCCATCACATAAATAAAATAAAATAAATTTATATTTTAATAATTTATTTAAAAATAAGTCAAATGATCCTTCCATTTGAACCAACAGATTGGAACTGATCGAAGCGGATGAACGAACTGATCTACTTTATATATATATATATATATATATATAAAATAATATTAATATTATTAAAAAAATAATTGATAAAAAAATTAAAAATTGAATGATGAGGACCACAATAATGATACGAAGAATAATTTTTTAAGATTTTAATTTATCTTTAAATTAATTTAAAAATTAAAATTTTAAATTTTTTAAATTTAAATTGTATTAAGTATTTAATTTAATTTTGATAATTTTATTTTATGATTTTAAGAATTGAGATGTGAGATTTTGATAGGTTGATTTGAGTTCAAATTGAATATAAATTTAGTTTATATTATTGTTTATATTTTTTTTTAAATTTTGATGGATTGATCCGTTTAATCTGTGGCCCACGATGAATCAGATCGGATTGGGATTTTTCAACCCATCAGTTAAATGGGCTAGCCTGCTCTGACCTGTTTAGAGACAGGTCGGGATGAATTGGAGTAGATCGGAGCAAACCGGTCTATTTTGATAGTTCTATCTATTTGTTTGATCTATTTTTTGGTTGGTCTAACATTGTTATTGGTGCTCACAATACTATATTATTACGTCTTTCAATTGGATAAAAAAAATATTTATTTATTTATAATAAAAATATTATAATAAAATAATAGTTGTTCTGAAAAAAAAACTAAATATTTATATTTGATTAAATATCTATTATAAATGTGTAACATAGAGGCCGGCCTCTAAGCTGTGTACGATGGAAGATGTCTTAAACCATGATGCTAGAATTGTGGGTACTGGGTACCACGGTTGACACACTGCATTGGTCAACAGACTTTTAAATATCAAACACCAGGGCCATCAAACTTTAATAATCATCTAACACTGCATATTAACAAAGCTTTCAACTTCATAAATTATTCATTTAGGGAGAAGGTTCAAATTTAAGCAGCCAATAGCAGACAAAATGTTAACGTAGAATGGAAGGCCTCATGGTAGTTAGACATGCGACCTACACTACACGTGCTATTTCATGAACAAAACTTCAGCCTCATTAATCTATGATAAATTTAGATATCTTTTCTTCAGATATATGCTAGTTCTCACTGCAGATCCCTTCATTCAAAATTATTGCTTTAGCATCATTCAACGTGTGATCTTTTGCACATTTGACACTTGTTCGAGCCACACTGAACCCAACAAAGCATGCAGCCTTGAGAAATCCTGCTAAGGTTTATGTCTCTCTTTTCTCTCTTTAAAATCTATATGTGCAGCAGTTGCCAGCATATGATCCATACCTACATAAACCATGTAAGAAAAATACTTCCTAATCTCTCTTACAAAGGTTAGGTTTAACTTTTCCACTACATCACAGGCTATATATATCTACAGGAGTCTCATTTGTTCTCAGTAGTATGGCTTATGGAAGTAATTCTTAACAGACCACTGTTCCATGGTGAAACACAATTAAATTCAATTTGTTACAATGACATGTAACACATGAATCCTTCAATTATTTTGAACCTAAGTCCATCAAAAGTCGAGCAAATCTCTACATACCATTTGTAGATTAATTTATCTCCCCAACTCTTGTGATTAATAACCACATAGTAATCTATATGACAAATTAAATTGGACTGGCCTGTTCAAGTCATTCAGCAACATCAATGATCCTAATCTTTAAGGGAGAGGCAGCAACGAAAACAAGAGAAGCAGATTGCACATCCCTTTCTTTTCTCTTCTATATAGCTAGAGGTCAAACAACAGATTTGAAGAGCTGAAAAAGAAGATACAACCATGAAAATTCTCGGCATTTATGTTGTCTTCCTATTTCTCTAATCCTTCCCACATTAATAAACTCCAAGATCTCCATGAGTTATTATTGAAGTGAAGATGAAGATTCATTGCCCCAGAAATATTTTCTGATTTCACTCTCTTAACGGACTCTGGGGAGGAACTCCTCCCTCCCATTTTCTCAGCAAGATCTATTGGCCCAAGCCTAATATATTATCATGCTAAGAATTCTGTGTACCAGATTTAAAGGTCGCAGAATTGTCACGTACGCAATAATGACTGACAAGAGAAAAGGAACTGATATGAAGTTACATAGTCAAAAAGTGGCAAATAGCAGCATCTAGATGCTTTGACCGGAGCTTAACTTCGTCTTAAAATGAAAATTTAGAGGCTAGAGTGACTAGATTCGATCAAAATAAAAATGGAAATAACTTTTACTTTTTGTTTTTTTGCTGTTCACCAATTGGAATAGAATGTTTCATTTCCTCACGTTCCATATCACTAAAATTTGAAGGCTCTATAATCTGTTCACATTTTACAATTCTACGCTGTCCCACAAGAAATCTGACACCGGATTCCTCCCTGCAAATAAATCATACAAAAAATCATCGCTTCCGATCTCGATCATGATCTCGCCACCTTTGCTTACTGCCAGACCGGTGGCGGTCCCGATTCCCAGGATCCCACCGCCTTGGCCATTCAGGCCTATGATGCCGGCCGTGGTCTCTTACTGTCCCAGAATAATTCCGGCCACCTAATCTCACAGGGCTGCCTTCTGGGCTCCACGTCTCTACCTGCGACCCATCCACAATCTCATATCTATCGCCAGGTGGCATAACAGGTGAAAACAGAGGTCCCTTGGTATGAGCATTGTAGTTGATTCCGTTAGCCAAGAATCGTTGGTTGGGGACCGAAGCCTCTGACATGGCATTTGATCGACCGATCCAAGGGTCTGGTGTTGGATTTGGCCTCCCAATGCTGGCGGCACTCGCAGCAGCACCAGATGGCCATGTAGGAATTCTCGAAGAAAATGTTGGAGGTTGTGGCCTTGGTAAGGTAGGATAGGTAGTCATGGGTGAGGGATTATGGTTAAAGGACTCCTGCCGAGGTACCGAGGGGGAGCAGATGGTACATTTGTTATTGGGTATTGCTTTGTGGGCAAGATAGAGTCGGGAACCGAGCTATGTTGCAATGGATACATAGAGGTAGGAATCTGGTGAGCTGAGGGTGCTGGAGGTCCCTTCGGAAGGAAATTGAGGGATGGGTGGTGTTGAGATGTGGCATTAATAGTTACTGTCGGCTGTGACATTGATGAGATAGTGGTGATTGGAGTATGAGGAGGCAACCCCAAACCTGGAGCCTGTGTCTTAACAATCACAGGAGGGATTGCTGCAGGAGATGGGTTGTGAGGAGCAGCAGTAGGAAGAGTAGCAACTCTGCTGCCAGGAAAATGAGGCTGGAGGACTGGAGTACTCTGACGGACCGGGAATTCTGATCTCCAACCAGCCTGCAAGACAAGGAAAGATGTTAATGACATTGCGCGGATGGTAACAGACTGTCATGGAGAATCAAACCAAAAACAATATAAATGAAGATGGCCACGAGCAGCAGAAGACTCACCCTTGCAGCTGGATCTGATGGAGGAGTCGGAGATGGAAGAGAAGTTGGCTCAGGTTCCTTAGGTTTCTCTTTAGGGCAATCGGCTGTCCCAGTCACCAATTCTGCCAACCCTACACCATTTTTCTTGAGCACGTCCAGCAACGCCACCATCTCCTCACTTGTCATGCTCTTCGCCTGGCCCGACGTCAGCGCAAAGACCAGCTCTGGGTTTTTGAGCAGCACGGTTAGCAGCTCAAGGTCTGGCACTGGATTCCCATTATTGATCGGAGGAGGAGCAGAGATAGCAGTAGGCGTTTCATCAGTGGAGGCTTCACCATTGCAGGGAGAGCATGAAGAGTCTTCAACGATGTCGGCATCTGGTGGCGGCTCGGTTGGGATTTCGGGAGTCAAGCTGTCATCAAAATCCATCTCTAAGTCCCAAGGTTCCTTTGGATTTAATGGGACGTCTTCTGGTTTTGGATAGAACGTTTCCTTTTCCCGCCGATTTCTGTGTGCCTGGACTTCCACTTCCTTGCTGTTTTTCCCAACGCCCACACACCATTCAGAATCAAGTATAATCTCTGCAACAAATAATATGGCCAACATGCCAGAAATTTTCAGTTGTTGAACAATTTGTTTCTGTGAAAGAAGCGTAGCCATGTGTTGTAAGACATAACCATGTCCAACATAGTACCGAAAACAAATCCAAATACAATATAAATAAAACCTAATATTCTGGGATTCAAGGTTGTGAATGGTCATTGTAGCTGTACCTTTCCTGAACTGAAGAAAGCTTCTTAAATAATAAGCATATTTTTAAAACGACTTCTTTCTAAAAAATAAACAAGGAAAATTACCGTCTTCGACAACTAACGATAGAAAGTTACACAGCGGGAATACTTGGTGTCAACCAAGCCCTTTTAGTTAAAGAAGAAAATGTGAAAAGAGAACATCCAGGATTTTCCCTCTGACATCATCTGTTCCTGAACCAAAGTGGAGAGCATTGAAAACACCATCTGCTGCCACATCCTTTGAGAATGCCACATCGTTTTACAATTAAAAGAGAAAAGAAAAAGCCTATTGCCACCTGAAGAACCGCATAAAAACCTAATAATCAAATACGACCCACGAAGCCTCTCATATCATATGCAGCCAGATGGAAACCAAATAAAATGCATTTCCCACTTAAACCATCCACCGAGACAAATAATATTCATGAAACAGCTAAAGCTATCACCATAGGAAGCCGATTTACCTGTCAAAGCTCTAGCTGCAGCATGGACAACGGATACCTATAAAAGCTCTAGCTAATACCACGAGTTATCAGTTATTTAATGAACTGAGGATATGTGAATATTTTCTGTTTCACCGCATACCGGAAAACAATTGAAGTTATAGGAGAAAGAAACAAAAAGGGAATGTAACAAGCATTTGAAGGCTGCATGTGAAAAATTTTTCACTTTCTGACTCGGTTTATTAAAGCTAATTCCGGGCAAGTTAGCGAAAAAAATATTCCAGGCAAGCAGAGTTTCCTGTCGTCATTTCAGCAAATGCACATGGCGGCAATTAACTGCTGAGAGACATTCTGGTAATAAAGAAATTTTCCGGTGGCTGACGGTAACCTTGTGACCAAAAACCATCCGCTTACCGTATATCTTCCAGTCCGCCCTCTGGTTATTGTCGTGGTTGAGGCGAGAAACCAAACAATCCAACCGCTTTGTGGTCATTATCTATAAATTACTCCAGCGATGAAAAATCAGTGGAAAAAACAAAAAAATGCTCCTGTACTTAGAATTTATTCCCAGCTGGTCTCATAAGCAATCATCCATTTTCTAGGCAGGAGCAACGCAGCTCTCACCTATCATGTTTAACTGGCAAAGTGGTGATGACTACTGCACTTTTTAATCTCAAAAATCAATCTGCTTTGATACGCATGCCTTAAATGTCCCATTTTATATCAAAAGAGTATACAGAATTACAGGCCCCATAAGGTCTAGCATCTGCAAACAATTAAACTAGCTTTCTCAAGGTACATTTCATTTTATAGCTCTCTTCCTGCTCTTGGTGGTATCTCCTTAGTTGGATTTTAGTCTCTTCTAGTGTTAAGATTGGGTTGCAATCTCTCCCTCATGATGATGAAAGGAACGAAAATAAAGTTAATCTTGCATTAGCGGGCAAGCGATACAACATTATATTTATACCATAAGTGGGCTTAGCAAATAACAATGGTCCAGCATCATGTGATCCCCACTCAGAGACTCATGGAAGCATATGCGCCATCAGATTTTCCATATCTAACGATGCTTAGCATTTGAGGCATAATTCTTATGGCATAAACATAATCAGACATCAAAGCTCTTCAAAGTCCTCATATAAAGATCATCCACAAAGCATATACCTGCATTATTCACGTGCACTGCCAGACCAAGGCTATTTCTAAGAGAGCTGCGACACATTCTCACTAAATCATCTGATTTTATTAAAGAATCCCTTGGGCCACAGTAATGCAAAACTTGATTGAAGATTGGTAAAAGCTCCACATTCCCTCCTAGGTAGAAACAATTCAACAAAGAAGAACAGAAACAGATGAAGAGACACAAAACAAAGGTACCTGGAGGTGTCTGCCATTGGATTTGACTGCACTTCAACTTCTCCAACAATTGTTCCTGAGAAGTTGTGCTTGGTCTTGGAATGACCAAAGTTTCTGACTTATCGGGACGAATGTTTGTTGTGGATATTGCAGCTTTTGTTGCTCCATCTTTTTCCAATGGAGGTAACTGATGGGCTCTTGATACAGACAGCATATTGCTGGTCTGAGATGGAGAAGGCACATGATTATCTTCGGTTTTCTGAGGCTTATTTTCACTATTGGACATATCAGCCTTGCCATACTTGTTCTGCATGAACATTGCACGCATCTTTGCCTTCTGGATATCATCGGCTGACATGGGACGGCTATGGTTTGAAGGTACTGCTCTTGCAACCTGCACACTTCTTCCTGAAGTTTTACAATCAGGCTGCTCCACCAGTAAAACTTTTCTGCGTTCTTTGTTTCTGTGGATTGCTAAGGAAAATGATACAGTTGGAAAACTTCATGTCACTCATAGTAGAAGTTGCAACCATAATTAACCATGCTTTCCTAGCTGTGGAAAAGGAAAACTAAACAATTTAAACTAGTGTTGTATGGCCTTGTTGACATGGCTCCTTGGCTGAGCAATACTACCGAAAATCTGCAGCGTACATATATGATTTACATCTTCCTATATCCATCGCCCACAATAATCCAAACTACATTTAGCTTGACATACATTACATTATCATAAATGAGTAATAGTGATATCAACATGCCACAATAATCATCATACATTGGCAATGACAAAAACAATCATGCAATCATCTCATCCAAGTAAATGCTACCCATTAGACACTGACCTGTATCGATGAAGACTCTTTATGCCTTGTCAAGCAAAAGGCAGGCCAAGATTATCATTTATGTCAGATACAATATCAGAACTTCATGCTAACCGGAAGTTTTAAAGAGCAGCAGTTGTGATTGTCGTGAAGGGCCAAGATGGGGTAGACATAAGATAGCATAGAAGTTTTAACAAAAAAACTAAAAATGTTAAAATGGATTATGGAGGATTCTTGAAACCTCAGCTGGCAGTTGGATAAAGCCCACCGGTAAGACTTCTAGTCTACATTTTCATTTTTTTCATCTCTAAATCATTTGGCTTGTAGGTGGCCATGTAGATTCCAAGAAAGGTTGCCTTCCTAGGCCGTGTTAAATGCCTTCAACATTTTTTTTTTTTGAAAACACCTTTGGATGGAGAAAGCACGCAAATCGGCCAATATTCCCATGTAACAATAATAATCGGGTAATGCCTGCCTTTAAAAATAAGCAGATTTTGACCTTCCAGGACATTGTTTGCTATCGAAATGTCTTCTTTAAAGAAATTATCTTGTAAACATAGACAATGACATGCTACTGCCCATTCTTTAAAGTACTTAATATTGCAACAGATTGAACACAGTTCACAGTAAATTTGGATTTAATCTTGGTAGCTGAAGAGGAGGTGTACAACAAACACAAATGTTAAAATGGGGATCTACCAGCCTAGAACATTCCAAAATGATTTTAATCATTTTCCATAAAAGTTTGTAATGCTGTTAGCAAGTAGAAATTCAAGAAGCTGTTATGCAGCAATACCAATAATTACTGAAATGACTGTGTAACTCTTTTCCTGGAGGTTCTAGTAAAGCGCTATTCTTCAGCCTACAAACAGATTAGGCCATGACTGACACAAACAAGACCAGGACCTGCCTTGGTTGCATTTGACTGAAGATTTAGACCCAGAAACAAACCACACACCAAATGGGTCAAACCTGACTCAATATGTCAAGTTTGGTCAGATCCAGGTTGGCATTTGGCTGAGTCTTAAATGGTAGCTGCCAAATTTTGAAACATGATGAATTTTCAAAATGAAATTACTTATCTCTTAACATCCATTAAATTATTGCTTGTTTCAAACATTATATATGGAATGCCATTAATAAAAGTTGATCACATTGACTAGTTTCTGATTTGAAACCAACCCAAAAATGACCCAGTCCAATCTAAATTTGGGTGATTTTGAGTAGGCTTGGATTATAAAAAGTCTAACAATCAAGTATGGATTGGATACTGATCCCACCCATCCTGACATTTCTACAATTTAAGAAACTGAAATGTTTTAAGAAATAATTTTATGCAGTACCACCAGAAAGCAATAATTTTATGTAGTCAATCTACTACTTGTGTTGTCAACAAATAAGAAAAACATGCAGTTGTTCATTAATTTCACGCAGAATAATTTGCTGATAATGACTACATGTTATCGAGAATGATGTTTTCTTGCATGATATGTCGATGATACGATTAAGTGACCAATCTATACATATATGATATTTTGGGTTTTTATTAAACGGATCCAACCCAGGATATATATATATATATATATATATATATATATATATATATATATAAACCCAACTCAACAAAAACCAAATAAAAGTGTATTGGTCATGGATTAAATTCTTTTTGCCCAGTTCAAATATGAATCCCGCTTAGACTATGCTGAAATCCTGTTTAAGTGAACCTGCTTGCACCCTAATCATGAAAATCAGTTTCTAGAGTTCAAAGACTAAATTAGCACATATTTGTTACATAACTGATGATTATCAGTCCTTTATAAACACCCATAAAACATTCTTGCATCTTCACACCATATATCAGCTAGAACTTAAACTTACCTTCAAACCAGCCAACAGAGGTAAGAGTTAAGAGTTGGGTGGCTTGCAAATGTTACAAGATGCTGTATGGAACAAGGTGAAATGTGTCCATGACATGCCAAGTCATGTAGAAGGGTCCAAAACCGAACTCATAATTACTCCAAGTCAATACTGTTAATTCACAATGTAAATAAAACAACCAAGATTTGCCAGTCGGCCCAGACCAATACCTGGGGTCATACTGGCTGACTACTGGTTCAGTATGGTACGTTATGCACCGCACCAAGCTGAGGTGTACCAGAGATGTATCAGGAAAGGAGGGGAGAGCGGGAGAAAACCTTAACCCTAACCCTAACCCTACAAGGAGGAGAAGTGGGGGTCTTTAATAAGCTGAATTTCAGGCCTGGACCAGATCTAGGGGTCTTTAATTTGGGGAAGAATTCCAATCAAGTGAGATCAACTGTTGAGTTGGATTTATTACACCCCAACATGTATTTAAGAATTGTCTCATTCTGGAGAATTGGTTTATCATTTCTAGCTTCGATATACACAATTTCTCATCCCAAACCTTGCACCCCCCACCCCCCCCCCCCCCCCCGCCCGCATTCCCCTTTCTTGTCTAGGGTCTTTCCAAATCTAATGCAACCTTGGGGGCTGTCTCCTCAATTACATGGACATAAACATGAGGCCTTTAACCTACACTGGCCTATTAGATTTCATGGTCAGCCCCTTCATTGCTGAGAATTGCCTAGATTAGGAAAATGACACCAATTCATGAGGTTGGCATCATGTTGACAGCTGATTGTAGACACCCAAAACTTTGTTGATGATACCTAGATTTGAAGAGTTGACATCATCGCAACCGAGATCTGAAGAGTTGACATCATAGCATGTCTTTAAGGTTATTGGAACATGCAGCACACATGCAAGAAATATGGTGGGTCATGGTCAATGTTTTAAAAGGTTATTAGTGGAGGTTTGGCAATTCAGCCAAAAAATGAAATATGTAAGCCTAAAGGCAGTTTGATTCATGAGTCCAATAAGTAGTTAAAATAACTAGAGACAATATAATCATGACTGCCAAATGACCTATAGGCCATCAACCGCCTCCATCAAGGATCAAGGAGCAAAAGGCATCAAGCGTAGGACTTGGACATTAAAATTTCAACAGTAAGAATAGAAATAAAGATGAATAAGTTAAATGAGTTGATTTCTTCCATGAGGAAATGATCCAATATGATCATCATTTTAACATTTGATGAAGTTATTAGCTGAATAATAGGTTTTTTTTTAATCTTAAAGGTTATTTACAAAGAAAACAAAGAGTTGCACCCCTCTTATGGGCCTTAAAAAAATTACTGCAAGGGGAAAGTATTGAGATTTTACTACATCACCTCAAGTGTTTACTTCTAAAGACTCAAAGACAGCTTTTCAAAATCATGACCATTATGAATATGACAGAAAAATTTAGTTGACAAACAAATTATGGATTATCTCATCAAGTGCAGAAAACCTCTATACTCTTATCTAAAACTCATAGAAGTTCAATAATAAGACATACATAAATATACCAATTTGAAACTCATTATGGATTTAGAGCAACAAACTTCCCACCTGATAGATAATTGAATCACAAAATCTAATTTTCCTTATAGTTATAATTAATAATCATGAAAGAGATACAGTTCACATCCATACTCAAGGTTCATCCTGGATGCTAAAAGCCATTTGAAATAAACTTGATGGCACAATCATAAACTGCCGGCAATGTGGGTTTTTTTCCCATTTAAGGTGGTTTTTCTGGCTCTCATGACAGCTCACAGCACAAGGCATTTGAATTGTACCAAGACATGGTATGGCTCACTACAAAGGAACGAGCACTACCGATAGCAGGCATGTGTTCCACACAAACTGGAGGCTTGTTCATGAGTTGTTCCCAAATCCACATGCTCATAGGGGCATTGGCGGACACACATCTAAGTCCTGTGTGATGTGCCTACCACCAAAGTGCTTGCTACTGCTAGAAAGCCAAACCATTTCCATTATACTTTTAATTTGCAAGTGCTCAACACATGATTTCCCAAATAGAATAGGTGACTGGGCCCAATTTCTTGTAGGCGCTTGTCTGCTACAACCCACTTAAAATTTTAAAAATGATGGAAATTATAACTGGGGATAGTTTAAATTGTTTATGAGAGCACTGTTGCAATTTTTTTAGGAAAAGTGCACTCCCTGCTTTCATAATGTCAAGCCTCACCCACCTGCAGGCAGTCGGCTACATTTTCATAGGTGCACTCCCCTATACCCATCTTCCTTTAAACGTCTAGATGGTAAAAAAGAGGCACAAGTAGATATAAAGAGGGAGTATATTTACCAGTTTTCACTGTGATATTCAGTTTCACAGTGAAACACCTTCACAGCCTTCCCAGAATGATATTTCTATACTAAAAGACTGCATATATGAGTAAAGAAACTAGAAAGCAATATAAAGGTCAGTATGGAATTTCTCCCAAGGATACTGGACAATGAGACACTTCGGCCATGCTTTTTACTTAACACATCAGTAGAAGATGGAAGTAGCTTTAGTGGTTGTTTAGACTCTGATTTCCTGTTCAATAAAAAAACAAGAAGAAAGAAAAAAGAAAATCAAGGTTTTCATAAGATCATTAAAATGGATAAAGACAATACCTCTACGACCTCAAACATTGTTAATTAAACATCAGAAATATGAATACCTGTTGTTTTCCAAATCTGCATTTAGGGCAAGAATGTCCTCCTAACAAGAAAAAAACAATTATGGCTTTCTCTTCAGATAAAAAGTTTAACTTTTTGTTGTATCTGACTACCAGTTACTTACAGGAATATCAATTTTGAAATGCCATGACTCATCACTAAGAATTTCACTGATCCTAAAATTGAGAAGAAAGAAACCTTAGAACCAGTTAACCAAAAAATGAGAAATAACACTATCATTGTAGCAGACAGGAATTTTGTATGCCTTTGTTTACGAATTATCTCCTTCTGAGAATCCTTGGAGGAACTGAAAAGAGGTTTCTTCAAAGCCTGTGTTCTGACAAACAGTTTGCTCCATCTTGAAAGGAGGGTTTTTGCCCTGCCCGATATGTCTGATCTTCAAATCAGATAAGTGAGTTCCAATAGATCACCATGAGAAATATAACAGGAGTTAAATTAAAGCAAAGTACTATTTCATGAAATATATGCAATCAAAGAACATATGACAGAAAATATGAGATGTCATGTTTCCAAAGTACTCGCTTGCTACCTTGTTATGGACTGGAGGAATCTAAGGGCTGTCTAAAACTCTTTTTTTTTTTTTTTTTTTCTAAGAACTAGGACAGGAGGGATCCTGGCCAAAACAGATGTGAGAGAAGGACGTGCACCCAGGTCCTTGGTTGGTCCCAAAACAGCTTAACAACTAGAGTTGCACCCTTCAGGTTTTTCTTATAATTGCTCCCTAGGAATTATGCATTGAGTTATTTACTAAGAACATTTTATCCTGAGCTACTTTAGAACCTCCTATAATGAAGCAGGCAACAATGAAAACACTACAAGGATGCTAATGAAATAGAAAAATACTGTATCAAGAAATTGAAACGGATTCCCTCATCTTCATTTGATATTTTGGCCTATATCATCTTTGTTCCACATCTGCATCTCTTTGACTTCTGATTGCAAGGGGATATAATAACCCTTTCCTTAGTAAATAATCCCACCCACAATGGAAGAGCTCATTCAGCAAATGGAGAAAATAGAGGCAATTAAATAGGACAGACAATATTGAGTTTGTAATTCATGTCTTCATAAAAATGCAGTAGTAACTAATACAGCTGGGGAATAGTTGAGAACTTTTCAAGTCGGGCATCCTATAACGGTTATATAACACCACTGGTATAAAACATTTATCACAACAATGCAAGTTATCAAACAAATGAAAAGAAATAGAGAACAACAATTCCAAAATTATCAAGAAATCAGCACCTAAGTTTGAAGGTAAAAATTTGATGATGCCTTAATGTGATCGATAAGTACACACCTGATGTCCTATAAAACCGCAGCCTGTTAACAGTTTGCAAGATAGCAGACATTTGTACTGGCAAAGCTTTATGCAGTGGCAGGTGACAGAGAACCTGGGTAAAATAAAAATTGTAGCTGAGGAATTGTATCATATAAAAAATAACAAAAAAAATGCCACCAATAAAAGTACGAACCTTAAAAATGACAAGAAGCACAGTTGTTTGTTCTTCATGAGCTGCTTGGCTCAACCATGTTGCTAGAATGGTAAGACCGCCTTTAGTTAAAAACCTAAAAGTATGTCAGAGCTAAGATCAGTTAAATGATCCTTAAATATTGTCAGCTCAAGCTTCAAAAAGGGCATGGCATTACCAAATTAAGACTGTTGAATTATGAATTTGGAGAATCCATTCCACCAGCTTCACCTGTCCAGAAAATGTCTCTTCCTTCCTCATTAGATTAAAAATGTTGTCCAGAAACTTTTTATCATTGGAGTCAATGCCAGGATAAGTCTCTTCCAGCGCTGAGCATGAAGGACCTTCCTCAGTGTTCTTAAGTTCAGTTGAAATCAAAGTGTCCTGTTGGCCGTCTCTCAAGCTATTAATAACCATGGCACTCTCAGGGACTGGTATTTGTTCCCTGATTACTGTAGTTTCAGCAGAAATTGACTGTACAGAACTAGAGGAGCATCCATTGCTAGATGTCCTGGATGCCTCTACTCTCATAGCTTTCTCCTGTGACACGTGAACAAGTTTTCTCACCCTTGAACGCTGAGCAGCAAAAAATTCTCTAACCTGCATGCCAACAAGTTATAGAAAAACTGCATTTCATTTGGCACTCAAATTCTTTTGTAGGTGGTGGCAAAAGATGTAGATGGAATGGTATGTGAGGAAAAGATCCTACTGAATAGGCCCTACCAGTTAAGAGAGTGGTGCTCTTAGAGTTTCTTCAAGAGCGTGGTGCTCTTAGAGCTTCTTAAGTGACCAGAAACTAGATAACAAGAGGTACCAACCGATACGACTCAAAGAGAAACTACAGATAGCCAAAGAAACATACCAAGAACAACACGTGCTGAAGAAATGTTAGTGTTGACATAAAGAAACAAAACCGATCATCATTCCACTAACCAGGTTGCGTAGGATATTGTACTTGCTTCTATATGTCAAGAAACCATGTCAAATTTCATGTTCTATATTAATGTTCATTTCATAGCATGAGTCAGTGTATGGAGGCAGCCTAAGAATTCACATAGTTTAGAAACACAGGTTACAGTCATGAGAATCAAACTAAGCTTTCCAAAAAAGTGGTCAGTGGCAACCAATAACCAAGCACCCATCAAATTGTGCACTAGAAAGGTAACAGAACCATAATTTTAAAATTGCAGCTTTTGACCTGTATCAATTGCTTCCACAGCACTGATTTCTTCTCAAGCTAACCTGAAAACAAGCAAGCTATAACTCTAGATTCCAAAAAACATTTAAATAAACAAAAAAGAAAGATCTCAATGTTCA
>NC_026006.2:57187004-57269971 GCF_000442705.2 Elaeis guineensis | reverse complement strand
ATTGGGTGTAAATAGATTTACAAAAAAAAATTAGATCGGATGGTAAGGTAGAAACTTATAAAGCAAGGCTAGTTGCAAAAGATTATAGTCAACACAAATGCATTGACTATCATGAAACTTTTTCGTCCGTAGCCATGCTGAAATCCATCCGTACTCTACTTGCGATAGCAGTATTTTATGATTATAAAATTTGGCAGATGGATGTAAAACTATTTTTCTAAATAGATATCTTGATGAAGATATCTATATGGAGCAGCCTCTGGATTTCACATCCAGTGATAATGATCACAAGGTTTGCAAACTGTAAAGGTCCATATATGGACTCAAGTAAGCATCTCGAAGTTAGAACACTCGCTTTCATGATGTGATCAAAATATTTGATTTCATCAAAAATGAGGAGGAGCTGTGTGTGTACAAAAAATCAGTGGAAGCACTGTCATATTTTTTATATTATACGTGGATGACATCCTCCTGATTAAGAATAATATTCCCATGCTGACGTCGGTCAAAGTATGGTTGTCGAAAGAGTTCACCATTAAAGATCTAGGAGAAACTTCCTACATTATTGGTATAAAAGTTTATAAAGATAGATCTAAGAGAATGATAGGACTCTGACAGTAACTGTACATTGAGGAGATGTTGAAGAGGTTCAGCATGAAAAACTCCAAGAAAGATCTTTTGCCTCTCAGACATGGCATTCATTTCTCCAAGAGGATGTGCCCTAACACACCTGAGGAGATCCAACGCGTGAGCAAGATCTCTTATGCTTCAGTAGAGAGCCTCATATATGTCATATTATGTACATGTCTTAATATAGTACTTGCTATGAGTGTCACAAGTAATATCATGCAAATCCAGATAAGGAATACTGGATTGCTGTTAAAAATATCTTAAGTACTTAAGAAGGACTAAGGATTTGATGTTGGATTTTGGTGGAGGATTGGAGCTAAAAATTGAGGGATACACTGATTCAGATTTTATGACTGATATCGATAAAAGAAAGTCTACATCGGGTGTATCTTCTTATGCAATGGTGGTGCAGTTAGTTTGAAGAGTTTGAAGTAGTCGATCATTGCAGATTCGATCATGAAAGTCGAGTACATTGCCGTCTTTGAAGCTGTTAAGGAAGTCTTTTGGTTTAAGAAGTTTGTTGTAGAGCTGATGTGATGCCATCAAATGCCATTGCACTGCACTGCGATAATAACGGTGCCATAGCCCTTGCTAAGGAGCTCAGATCTCACTAGAAGTCCAAGCGCATAGAGCGGTGGTTTCACATCATACGCGAATACCTCCAGAAAAAATTTGTCGAGGTACGGAGAGTCGACTCCACGCTGAATGTGGCGGACCTGCTGACCAAGTCTCTCATCGAGCAGAAGATCGAAGCTCACCTTAAGAAGATGGATCTTAGATATATCATCAATTGACTTTAGGTCAAGTGGGAGTTTATTAAATTTGTACCCTAGAAGTCAATTGTTAGCTGACATATTATATAATTTCAGGGCCTAAACTTGTACTTATAATTTTTTTATTATCAATAAAGAATTTTTTCATTTCAATCATGTTTATGTGTCTATGATTTATTCTAAAAATTAACAAAGATAATTTTTGTATATTCTTAAAGTGTTAAAAATTTGAGACATATATTAATTAATAATTAATTTCTAAATATTTTTTATCAAAGGATCGTCACGGAGGATAGTGATCAATTTATTTGAGATCGATGCACAATTTATCTCTTTTGTGGACGGATGAGTCTTGGGTCTGTGGTGTAGAGACACTGAAGTGAAGGTATGGATACTTATTAGAGAACAACCTACACTGAGCATAACTAACACAAGAATCACATGAATGTCTGCTCACTCGTCAGTGATCTTTTCGATACTGTAGTGGTATGAGTGGTCCTTTGACCTACGATGTCATTGGCTATTCACAACGAGGCTACTGCATTTGACTGCATATTTTTTTAGTCCTCAGTCATTCGAGTCTTTACTATGTATGTTGGCTTCAGTAGGTTCAAATTCGCTATTTGGAGTAGGATGCACCTAAATAAAATCTATCGATCTTGGTAGAAAAAGAGAAATCCTATGCGATTTGTGAGACTGAGTTCAGAAAGTCTTTGGCTAAAACAAGTGTAAATATTGAAAAAAAAATTTTACAAAATTCACAAATGAACTCGAATTAAGTCAATCTAGCATATGACTGACAATGGAGTCTGACGAGTTCTCCATGACCTCTATCAAGTCGGGACTTACGATAGAAGGACTAAATCATACGATAACTGCACCTAAAGTTTGTATTTTCATTCTATTGGGTTACTACTATATACTGCTAAGTGTCACTGGTGGATTATGAGACTCATCGGATGTCGTCTTGATGATCGATGGCTCTCGAAGGGTAGAATTAAAAATATTTCAATCTATCAAAAGAGTTTCGATGATATTATGATCTCCATCATAATATATTTCACTACTAGATAGAATGAAACCTATCGGATCACACATTGGATTAGGATTTATTGAAATCCTATTAGATTTATGAGAACCATGCTAGCACATGGTTAAATCTAATTTTTTTTGAGATTTCGATTTGATCAAGTCCACAGCCTTGAACCTAACCTAAATCCATTTGAGTTTAACTGGGCTCTTAATTGTGAGCTCAAGAAGATTTGATTAAGTCAATTAGTTAACATAATTATCCTAATATTATCTCTTTTTTATCTTCTAATTATCTCTAAGTGTACAAGTGGAATAGATGGAAAAATGGGAGGTGCAATCTTCTCTTTTTGGCAAGACGAAGGGGCGCCAACCTCCTGGATTTGGCAAATGGGGCTCGCCCCCTTCTTGAGGTTTGGCATGGAGGAGAGAGAGTGGGCCATGCCCCCTCTCATTTGGCAAGAAACTCCTTAAGGGGCGCTAAGTGTTGGCGCCTCAAACTACCTGCCTTATAGAGATAGGGCACCCCTTGTACCTACCTAAAGGGACTAATTATATACTAGTTATATTTGATTTTAATTGAAATAAATCAGATTAAAAAAGTAGAAGATTCTTATGAGATAAGAATCTACTTTTTTAAGATAATTAGATTCTTATTATGAGTCAGGATAGTGCCTATATAAAGAGAATGTCTTTAGGATTTCTAAAAAATAGAATTTTTATAAAACAAATCTCTCTCTCTCTCTCTCTCTCTCTTCATTCTCCATGCCTCCTCTCCTCCCTCTGTTCTCTTTCACGCCCAAAGATTGGGCATGTCCCTTTCCACACGGCAAGAGGTAGTGGTGATTTATCTTCAAAAGCGAACAATGAGGAGAAGAAGAAGAAGACTGCAGATCAAAAATTGATCCCACAGTCCAGATCAAGGTGTTGATCTAAGATCTCAAGACTAAGATTTTTCTTGAAAGAAGATTCTACTACGAAGAGATCAGTTCGAGATTGATTTCGATGGATATCTGTAGAGGCCAGACATGTGTGCCACTCAAGCATCTACGAATTCATGATTATCGGAAGCGGTGAATATCTACCCGCGTTAAGGTATAGAGATCCGATCTCATACTTGTCTCTAAATTTCAGATTATATATGTATTTTTCTTCTGGATTAGGGTAGGATTAAGATTTGATCTTATGTATATGGGGTTAAAAGGTTTAACCCGTTTCATTTTCTACTGCATCTTCAAAAAGATTTTAAAATCTACACATGCTGCCTATCCGATTTTCTAACAAAAATCTAATGAAAAATGGTAGGGAGAATAAAAATCAATAGTGTACTATGATTTATTCATCCTAACACCTAAATTTCAGATTTTGGTCATATCTATATAAGGCCATATGTGAATCCATATCCAGATCAAGGTTTTAAATCCTAATAAATTAGGGGGGAACTCCAACCATCTTGTCATTGTGCGAAAATAAGGATGGGGTCAGGACTCCAAAATCTATCTATATAGGAAGAGAATTAAAAATATATAATATAAAGAAAGTAAAGATAGAGAAAAAACATAAAAAAAATGAAAAGAAGGAAGAAATAAATGGGAAAGGAGAGAAAAAAGGAAAAAAATAAAGGAAGAGATAAGAACAAGAAAGAAAAATAAAAAGAAAGGAATGTGGATGAAAGAAAGAAAGAAAGGAAAGAAAAAGAAAAAAGAAAAAGATGCAAGAAAAAGAAAGAAGGAAAAAAAAAGATATCCATTAGGTTGCATTTGGTAGCTGATAATTTATTCAGATTGCTGGTAATTTAAAATGGATTCATTGGATTACTGCATTTGATATATTTTTTAAGTAGTCATTCAGATTATTTTGGGGATGAGTAACGATCCAGATTACCATTTCTTTGGTAATGTTATAATAAAAATTTTGGATAAAATTATTCCTAAAAAAAACTATGCAAAATCCATCATCTAATCCTTCCCCCATCCCCCTCCATACGTGCCTGCCGTTCACAGCTTCTCCATCTCCCTCTGCCTGCTCGTGGCTCCTTCGCCTGCTCGTGGATCCTCCGTCCTCGTCCCTCACCACCCCCTGTGGCTCCTCTGCACTTATCCCCACCATCCTCATGGCTCTGCATGCGCCCGCCTCCTCCCCACCTCCTTCTGTGCCAGCGGTTTCCTATCCCTCGGTTCATCATTTTTTCGCACCACCACTGTATCCACACTACTTCTGCCACTTCTCACCAAAGAAAAAGAAGAACATCAGAATAAAATTATTGAAAATATTTTGAAAATTTTATTTCATATTTATGATAATCTGATTATCATATCAAGCATGTCAATCAAGATTTTTAGTAATTCTACGACAACATTATCTGTATATACCAAATATAGTAATCAATATTACTGATAATTTAATAGTGGCAATGTATCTTGAAGGCAATCCACATTATCTTTCAAAATGATGCACCAAATGCAATCTTATGATCGGAAGTCGGACAATAAGATATCTCATTGCACGGAAGAAAAAGAACAACCCCATCCCACATAATTTAAAATTCTAATTTGGATCAATCAAGATGGAACTTTTTTATGAGTGGTGGACTCAATATATAGCCCAGGCCACTCTTAACCATTTGGAAATTTCAGTTCCGGCTGAAAAATTGTGTTTCTTTTGGAACCATTGTAAGAGCTGTCAACTTATGCCCACCGAGGGATCTTTGGGTCTGTCAAAATTGCATGAAATATTATTTGAGTTTGCATTATAATCCACATAATATATAATTTTTTTGGGGAAAGGAGAATACATATGTCTTAGGAACTAAACCTTTATCTTTTCTCTTATTACCTCCTGCAACATATAATCTCAATCAAACCACTTCAACACTGTATTTTAATACCTCACCGTCCTAACTTCCCTTCTCTAACCCGATCGATTGGACTCTTCAGAAAATAAAACTACTTGGCTATAGGATAATCTCAATTAATCAGCCAAAAATATATTAGTTCTTGCAACCATTCCCAACACCTTGCTCTCCTAACTTCCCTTCCCTAATCAAGTAAATTCGAATCCAAAACTCAAATAAATTTTAGACTAACCTTAATTAACAATCTAAATTTATCACCTAAACTCTATATTAGCACTTTATGAACTATTCTTAGGTAGTTGGACTATATTAAAGTCCTTGCGCAAGTTAGTCCGTGTGTTTATCGATAACGAATTCTAGATGTAGAAGCAATATATACGATTAAAAAAGAATAATAAACATAGAAATGTCATAATTGAGAAAAATGAGAAATGTCTTGTCTTTAGAAGAAATAGAGATGTTGACAACACGAACATCTCATGCAATGCGAGTACCAAAGTTCTTGTATAGAAGAGTAGATGTTCCTAAAATTTGCAAATATATTTTTTGTATAAACATATAGTTTACCATAGTTCTTGTATGGAAGAATAGATGTTCATAAAATTTGCAGATATATTTTTTGGCATAAACATATAACTATATTATATATGCATCTCATCACCTATGTTTTACAAAAAGGAGCTGGAAGCAAAAAGTTTAATTCGTGGTAAAGTACTAAAAAAATATTGGATACTTTAAATTCAAGTTTATCATCCTATATTTTTGGAGGCATATTTGTGAAACAAAAGGCAAAAAAGAAATAAAAAAAATTACATATTTGAGTACGTTATTAGAAAAGACCAATGCTCTTTTTTCCCTTATTTCTTCTTCTTCCATAGATTTTTATAGTTTTTTCTTCCTATTTTTTTTATATAACTTGGTTTACATTTAAATTTGAATTTTAACCTGTGATGGCCTGGTCCGACCCATGTAACAATCCCAGCCCAGAATCAGCCAAAGCCCAAACGAAAAAAAAAAATAGAGGAGAAGAACTCCCGAAGGGAGTCTCCTTCCTCCTCTCGTCGGCTCCCAATCGGAGTCGGAAAGAGCCCCCCTCCGGCTCTATTTAAGGAGGAGATTCCTCCTCTCTCCCTTCCACCAAAGACCCGAGATCCAATCGGCGGCAATCACCGAAAAATCACCGTGGAGATCCGTTCCTGTGCCCGTCTAATTGCTCACCGGAAAAGTCTCGCTGGCGTCGGAGGTAAGCCTCCTCCCCTTCCTCTCTTCTCTCCTTTCCTTCCCATGCCTGTGTGCACGCTTGCCGGCGACCGGAGTCATCGGATTTTGTTGCGGAAGAAACATCTATTTTGCCCATTTTTTTTTTGATTTTCCGACGTCGGTGGTCACCGCTGACCATCAGTTTGGCCCTCCTCTCGTCGTTGGGTCGCCCCCCTCCTGCCGACAGTCGCCCCACGTCGGTTGCACCGCTGGCCGGCCAGCCAACAGGGGATTGTGAGATCCCCTGTTTCGGCCCAAAGGAACCCATGGGAAGAAGGAAGGAAAAGAAAAAGAAAAAGAAAAGAAGAAGAAGGAAAAGAAAAGAAAAGAAAAAGAAGGAAGAAAAAGAAAAAGAAAAAGAAAAGAAAAAAGAAAAAAGAAAAAGAAAAAAAAGAAGAAAAATAATATAATAATAATATAATAATAATAAATAGGATTTTCTCCTCTCTCTTCCGTGAAGAAAAAAAAGAAAAAAAAAGAAGAAAGAAAAGAAGAAAGAAAAATAAAATAAATTAATTAATAAATAATGATATAAATAATAAAATATGAGAAAGAGAGTTTCTCTCTCTTCCCTCTCTTTCTTCAGCCTGAACTAGTATTTTTTCTCTCTAGAATTGGACTTTCTCTCTCTAAAATTTTCTCTCTAAGTTATTTCTCTCTCCTAAGATTTTTTAGAATTTTGAGAAGAATGATGATGAATTTAAATAATCCTAGTGATGGATTTTTGATCTGCGATCGTCGGACGGTACACCGACACCCACTTTGATCATATTAGATATTTTTAAGATTCTATTTTTCATGATTTTATTGAATTATCCACATGATAATCTTAGCATTATTTGATCTGATCGATTGGATTTGTTGAATCATATTGTCTGAAGAATTCAAGATGAGTTTTCTCTCTCTAAAATTTTCTCTCTCTAAAATATTCTCTCTCTTGATTGATTATCTCTCTAAAAAGGTTAGTGAATGAAGAAATTTTTTTTAATAGTCCTGATATGATTCTAATGAAGAATCCTGATCCATGGTTATCAGACAGCGTACGGGCACCCACCTTAATCAGACCATGAATCTTTAGATTTGATTATCCATGATTTCGATCTAGCTATGACTTGATTTGATCATGTTGATTTTGGACCAATCGTAATGTTGGATTGTGTCACCTGATCAATTTGAATTGTACCTCATGAATTCTCTCTCCTCTAATTATCTCTCTCTATTTGATTTTATGAAATCGATGAAAAAATCTCAGTCATATCACTTCGAATCCGATTTGATCTGATAGTCAAACTTTGAATCGTTTAGGTCCTAATTAGATTTTAATTAGATAAAATTAGATGATCGGACCCGATCTAAATCGTTGAAATATGGTATTCGTATTCTTTCTAATTATTGAAATTGATTCTGTATAGGATTGTGGATGTTTGATCATGGGATATCGCGATATGATCTACAAACAAAATTTTTGAAAGAAAATTTATAGAATTATGTGGATTTATTGGAATGCGTTCGAGGTAAGTAATGTTTTACTTTTTCTAGATTTATCGGTAAATTATAATGTATTTTTCTGACATGATTTGTGAAACGATGCATGAATTGGATGAATGGTATTTTGTTATGAAAATATCTTATTTGAAATGTTATGATGAAGCATGATTGAACATATTGATTTCATGATGCATTATATTGATTGATTTCGATACTATATGATTATATATTTTATTATCGAAATTAGAATATGAAACATGATTTATGAAGAAATCTGATATAAGAACAATATGAATTGACAACCTGACTATGTAAAGGACCCTGCCAATGGGGGAATATACATTGGCAATTGATTTGTCCTGAGGGTTTACATCGTCAGAGAGATCAGCGACAAACCGCCAGAGAGACTAGCGGTTCCGAAGGACTTTGCTGCCAGATGATTCGCAGCTCACCGCAAGAAGATATGCGGTGTTATAACCCTGCCACAGAGAAAATGTGGTCATAGCTTATGGTTGACGAAAAGAATTGAAGAACAAAAGAAATTGAAATCTCGAAAGAAACTTGAATTTTCGAAAAAGAAATGAATTTAGCATGAATTATGTTGCATAATTGAAATTGATTTCGAATTAACGAACTCTATATGCTTATTTTTTATAAATGATTATTTATTTAAATGCCTGATGAAATCTGTTGAAAAGTGATCATTGCTTACTGGGCTGTCTAGCTCATTACCTCCTATTTTACTATTTTTACAGATGTTGAGAAATTAAGATGATATAAGCTATGAATGGAAGAGTGATCAGAAGCAGAATCTTTATACTTTTATTTTTGGTTGAAAATCTTATTGAATTTGATGTAAGGACTATGAATCATTGTTGAATTTATTGAGACATTAAAGAAAAAAATTAGGTCGTTATATTTTAGATTTAGATTATTAACTAATTGTTCCGCTGTTGTTTTAGGATAGTATGATAAGATACCTTGCATGCTTACAGGAAGAATTTTCTATGAGTATGTGATGGTTGTCATGACCTTCGATTCACAATCTCTGATCGGAGGCGTGATATAACCACTCAAGATCTATTGGAAAATCACTATTTTTTAAAGAAAGATATGGATGTTGCAAACTTGGGTAGTTTCTTTCAAAAAAAAAAAAAAATGCGGAGTCCAGGAACCATCATGTCTAATCAGAACCATCCATTCCCATCTAAGTTGCATAGTGTGACTGCCATCGAGAAATTCTTTCCCACATTGTACGCGCATTAATTATAACCGTTCATTTTTGTAGATTTCGTTAAAGAAAATGTATGATTGATGAAGGGAACTAAAGAAACGAACGGTCATGATTGATGATATGTGCCGATATACGGTGCACGCGGACAGTGAGTTCTCTCCGAATCCGTGCACCATTTGTTTTCCCACTCCCCCAACCAAAAAGTTCAAACGCGAAGCAAGAAGATCGGAGCCAAAGAAATCGGAAAAGAACAAACAAGAAACCTTTGAATGGGTTTCCGGATCCCTAATGTCACCGCTTTCCACCGGGCCTACCGCGCTGCTAGAACCCCCTTGAACGGCCACCGCTTCGCTCCCTTCCTCCCCGCCGCCTCCTCGGCGGAGGAGCATCAGAATCATTCGAGGGTCGGCAAAAGATGGCATGTCGGCCACTCCCACGACCACGATCACCACCACCACCACCATGCCGGGAAGGGTACAGAGGCGGAGGGAATCTTCCGGCTAGGGCTAGCCGCCGACGTAGCCCTCGCCACTGGGAAGGCCCTCACTGGGTACATCTCCGGTAGCACCGCCATCGTCGCCGATGCCGCCCACTCCGTCTCCGACATCGTACGTTGCTCCCGGAAAACTTGATTTCTTATTTCTTTATTTATCATCCGATTTCTTGTTTTCGATTCCCTCGAAATTTATCTTCGAGTCCTCTTGAATTAAATCCCAATTTCTTATGATAGTTGATTGATAAACTAATTCAGGATTTGCTGCTGTTAATCAGGTCCTTAGTGGCGTTTCTTGGTGGTCGTTTAGAGCGGCGAAGGCCCCCAAAGACCAAGAACACCCTTATGGTCGGTTGGTTTTGATGTTGTCGTTTTATTCTGATCTATTAACTTCATAATCTTCTATATTGATCTTAAATGTAAATAGTAGTTTCGTGGCATGAAATGTATCATTTTTATTCGGCGACTGCCTAACTTAAATTCATTTAATTGATAGTTTAATGGCATGGAATGTGATCGATTATAAGTAGCTATCATCCAGAGGGATTATTGTCATCCTGTCTTGACTTTGTCGGATATGCATTATTGTTCTGCTATTTTCCTTCTTCAATCTGTGCGGATAATAATTTCCTTAAAAGTGGTTCCATGTAGTTAAAGTAGTATCATTAGGCAGCTGTAAGAATTATATCTTGTCATGCAATCTTTAGGTCAGAAATGGCCGTGGTGGCTTTGTGGTTTTGAACATTATTAGGAACTGGTAAACTGAAATTTGTATTGAAATTTGTAACTGTCCACTTTCTTTGATATATTGGTAAGGTATCTCAACTATGTACAGATATTAACTTCAATATGTTGGATATTATTGTAGAAAACAGCAAGCTCATCTGGCTTAGGTGAAAGTGGACCGGATAATGTCCGGCCAGGTCAGTGTCTGTATTCAAATTTATCTAGAGGTGGATGCAAATTTGAGTATCCGATTAATATCTGTGTACATAACAGTATTTATATCCATTGAGTAAAACATGTATGGGCATGGGTAGACAACTGGCCAGTTGTATCCAGATATGGAGTTCTGTAACTTCTGTTTGCAATCATGTTTAGTTTTATATAGTTCATGCAGTTTAAAGGAAAATAAACAGTAATATTAACATGTATTTAACTTTTTCCTCCTTATACTCTTTGATATCTTTGATTTGGTGGTTCATAAAGTTTATCTATCCGATTTACGTCCGCATTTATTTCTGTGTTGTTAATATCCAGTTTGTATCCATATCTGTTCAAACTAAATATGAATATGAATTCTAACACCATATCAATATCCATATTCTTATTTATATTTGCCAAATAAGAATAGTTGGATATATTGATGTCCGATCCATTCTCAACCCTATGCAATGATGCTACTGCACTGTTGAATTCTTTTGTTATTTCACATTTGTCAGGACATGGAAAGTTTGAGACTCTTGGAGCTCTTGGGATTTCCGGTATGCTTTTGGCAACTGCAGGCGGTATTGCATGGCATGCTGTTGATCTTTTACAGGTTTCTTCATTATTTTTTGTCATTTGTTCTGTGGAAAATGCCAGCTGGACTCTGAACATATAACTTCACATTTAGCAACATTGATATGGTGCTAGTTTACTCGTCAGGGTCCAGGCAATACTTATTAGGCCTTGATGAATGGATGAGTGCCAAATTGACATAGTTAGAACTGTTGTCCAATATTTGGTGCCCCACTAGCATCACCCTTGCTTTAAAGACTGCTATCTTTGACTATATTTGTTGAGTATCATGGTTTCTGTAGAAAGTAGGAAGCTGATGAATTGTCTACTAGGTGACTCTAGGTTTATATTAATAAATTGCAAATCTGAATTTGTTCCAGTTATCCAATTCAAATCATTTGCAACATGTCTGTCCATATAGTTTCTGCCTTATCAATTTCAGGGGCTTTTGGGATCAACCACAGATATGGTTAATCACACATGGGAACATAGCCATCATAACCACAGTGGTGGTGGCCATCATCATGGAATTGACTTGGAACACCCCATCCTAGCCTTGAGTATGACAATTATATCGATTTCTGTTAAAGAAGGGTATGTTGGATATTCTTGGCTGCATACTTACAGTTGAATGGCATAATTATCAAATTTTAGCAATGTTTTTTGTAGAGTTCTCCTTAGGAAGCATAAGCATCAGTCAGTTCACAGCATGACTTTTTGGTTTATTTTATCTTACTAGTCGGAATGTGTTATTGATTCTTATTCATTCCAATCATTTCTAAATGGATCATCTATATTTTTTATGTCTTTTGTCATGGTTAACTTCATTTTATTTTCTGCATGTCAATGGGAAATGTTGTTTATGCGAAAGGAAATTTGAGTAGTAAATAGGAAATATTCTTTTTATAAGGATGCTTTTTTCTTTTTCATTTTCCATTTCATTTGTGTGACCCCTCTCCGTTTCCCAGAGACTTTTTCTAGACATCTTTTTTGATTACTGAAAATGTGAACATCATGTCTTATTGTGTATCATTATAGTTTTCTACAAAATTTATTTATTTTAAAATGAAGTTGTTTGAACTAACACATTTCTATTAATGGTAACAATAGGCTCTTTTGGATCACAAAAAAAGCTGGGGAAAGAGAAGGAAGTGGACTCATGAAAGCAAATGCTTGGCACCACCGTGCTGATGCTGTGTCATCTGTAGTTGCTCTCATTGGGGTTGGTAGGAACCTTTAGACCTTGGTAAACTTTGATAGAACAGGAACTAGTCTTCTGAAATTATTTTGTTGCAATTTTTTTTTTTTTTTACATCAAAACTTTATTAGGTTTATATTTCATTTTAATGAACATGAGTACTATAAGCCTATGTTGTTTGTGTAGGCTGCTCTTTCCTCAATTCTACATATTGCATCTTTTCAAATCCAAGTTGTTCTTATCATCTAATTTTAATATATCTGCTGGTTATGCTGGTTATTGTGTTCTTAACCATAATATTATGAGGATTTCATATTGAGTCGTGTTTGAATGGATTCATTGAAGTTTAGGTTTTTGGTCTGGATTAGCCAATTAGAATTATTACACTCGACATAGAGTTTGTGTGGTTCTCTTGTATGGGCTAGTAAAAAACAGAGGAGGTTTTTTTTTAACAACAAATTTAGGTGATGGCTAAAGAAATGATTTTCATTAGCCTATGAAGCATTGTATGGTCCGCAGTTGTTTGTTGGGGGGGTATAGTGGTGGGTGGTCACACACGTGCACATGCATGTGTGTATATTAGCGATACTTGGAACATGTTTAATATTCTTAGGATATAATTATAGTTTAATATTGGTACCACATGTTAGGCAATTCTAATGTCATTGCCCCTTTATTGTTTGAAGCTCTCCTCATATCTTAAGACACATACAAATCTTATTTTCTTGAGAAAATTTACAAACCATGCTGTGTAAGAAAATGTTTCTTTTACTATTAAAATTTCACTTTTTGACTAGTTGATGCATATGCAAGAAGTCTCTGAAACATTAAATATTGGCCTATAATCATTTTAGACAATATTGATCATGTAGCTCTGTATGGTCCATGATACAATTTTGGCATAAGAGAATAATTACATCAACTCTCTGCAGTAATATTAAGTGTGGATCATGGTATTTGGCAATAAAGAATAGAGAGAAGAGGGAATTTAGTGGTTCGGATGTTGAGATGGATGTGTGGTAAGGTGAGGAAGGATAAAATGGTCGAATTTTATTTTAAATAGAGAAGATTGAGAGGGTCATCACATAAACCATAGGTTTGAGGTGGCCTATGCAATCAGAGGAACATAGAAAAGAATAGAAGGAAGAGGGGAGGGGTAGGCTTAGGGTTCCCTAGCTAAAGAGATGGTGCAAAATGTTTTGGAGGTGCATGTTTTACTGATGGATCTAGAATTAAATGAAATTAGATAGTCAAAGGGGATCTTAAGACACACCCAAGTAATTTCTGTACGGGAGCAATTAAAAGATGTGGTGTGATAACCCGGCCCACTAAGCCCATTAAAAAAAAAAAAAAAAAAACAGGGAGGAAGACTCCCGATCGGAGTCTTCCTCTTCCCCGATTCTGATCAGGAATCGGAGTCTAGGGCCATTAAAAGACCTAGGACGAGCTCTATAAGAACCCCCCTCCTCTCCTCTAAGAGTACACCCATCAGTCACCGACGATCGCCGGAGATCCGCTCCGATTTTTCCGATTGAAGCCGCGGCCCCTCGACTCGTGCTCCCCGCGATTTCACACCGGTGGGGGTCATCGGAGGCTGTGGTAAGGCCTCCTTCCTCTTCCTCTCTTCTCTCCTTCTTTTCCATGTCTGTGGACACGACCGCCGGCGACAGGAGCCGTCGGATTTCGTCGGAGAAGAAAGCCCTGTTCTTCTCTTCCTTTTTTTCGATTTTTTATGGCACCGACGGTCCCCGCCGACCGCCGGCTTCGGCCTCTGAGCACGGAGGGTCGCCCCTTGCCGCTGGCCACCGCCGGATGGGGAATGGCCGTGATCGGCCGGTCAAGGCACGGGGACCTCTAGGTCCTCTGTTTCGGCCAAAGAAGGCCACGGGAAAAGAAAAGAAAAGGAAAAAAAAAAGAAAAGAAGAAGGAAAAGAAAAGAAAAAGAAAAGAAAAAAAAAAGAAAAAGAAAAAGAAAAGAAAAAGAAAAAGAAAAAGAAAAGAAAAAGAAAAAAAATACATATATATAATAATGATAATAATAATAATAATAATAATAATAAAAAGAGAGAGAAAAAGAAAAAAAAATAAAATATAATAATAATAATAATAAATACATGTGAGAGAAAGTTTCTCTCATCTCTCTCTCTTAAGTCTTTCTCTCTCTAGAATTGGACTTTCTCTCTCTACTTCTCTCTACATTTTCTCTTCTAGATTTTTTTCCTATTTTCTCTCTCTAGACCTTTCTCTCTCATTATGGATTTTATCTCTCTAGGGTCATTCTCTCTCTGATTGCATCACAGACCCTAGGATAAACTTGAAATGAAAATATGATGATCTGGGATTGCTCCGAAATTCGTGCAGTAGATCGGATCCCGATCCGATCCTTTTTCGAAATTGATAATATCAATCATGGTTAATTCATATTAAGTCACCCTGATATACCTCTGATGATCTCAATCATGATTGCCACTTTTAAAGGATACGAAGATTCTCTCTCCACTTTTCTCCTCTCATGATCGACTTTCTCTCTCTAAAAAAGGTCTATGAATCTGTATCGAGTCATGCCTTCATCTTTTAGAAGCTCATATTGACTCTAACAAGATGATCTGAAGTTGCTTTGATATCCGTGCTGTATGTCAACTTCATTTGGCCATATCAAGTATTTTTCAAACCCATTATTAAAGAACCTATTGATTGATCTTGACCTTAATTCGATCTGTGCTTCACGATTTTTGATCAAGTCACTTAAATCTGACCCTCAGATCAGAGATCCTGAATTGCTTTGGTATCTGGATGGTCCGACACATCCGGACAACAGTCCTCTTTCCTTATGATTTAATCTTGTTATATTTATGGAATAGAATTTGATAATGATTTGATATTTTAAATAGGATTAGCTGATTCTTCTAACGAAGTCTGAAGATCTAAGATGAACGAGGTAAGTGGATCTTATGCTCCTTATTTATTTTTAAATGATCATGTTTTTATGTAAAAAATTGCTATTGATGAAATCATAATTTTTCATAAAATAAGGATCGGCATATGTGATATGAAAAAGCATGTTTTATTATGAGCATTGATTTCATGAATATGTCTTATGAAAATAGCATGATTATGAAGCATGAATTTCATTGTTTTTCCATCTATGTATATGTATGCTTTAAGAAAAAGATATAATGATTTCAAAGGCTCTCAGATGGCTATGAATGAATCCCTTCGGGAAGGTCGACATCCGGAGCTAGCATCCACACGAAACATGGCCTGCCAGCGGGTATAAAGTTGGCACATGAATTAAAACTCTGTCGATTAAGAAACATGGCCCTGTCACGGGTATAATAGTGACCTTAGCATGAATATCTGTGAGCAATGTTTTAAAACATGACATGAATACATGATGAAAATGATTTACGATTCATGATTGTGAAATATACATGATTTATGCATGCATGATGAGTTTATAACTTGTTTTGTTATATGCTCTATGAAATGCTTTATTTTGTTTTATCTGTTATTTTCTAAATATTGCATTATCATGAAAAACTTATGTTGATCCGATAAGGAAGCGCAAGTTCTACTTACTGGGCTAGTGTAGCTCATATTCTTTTTTTTTCTTTTTGTTTGAACAGAGAAATAAGGTTAGGATCGGCAAAAGGAATCCAAGCTTGAAGATCGGCATAGCAAGCTTGAAAATTTGATAGCAGAAGTTTAATTTATTTTATAATCATGGATTTGTAGTTATTTATGAATGTTGAGATTCGGGTTAGTACTTGCTTTTGGATTTAGATGCTCTGAACCAATATTGGTTCGATTATTTAATGAATAATAGAATTGAATCTTTTTATTTGACGGATTTTAGATGATTATGATGGATTGGCTTCGTGTTATCGTGGGTTCCATCCCTCGGTAGCATGGCCGTGTTATGTCTCGAATTTGGGGCGTGACATTTTATGGTATCAGAGCTTAGGTTATAATCATTGGGGATTATGATATAAATGATATAAATGATTAGGATATGATAGAATAATATCAGAGCTTAGGTTTAAGATCATTGAGATTATAAAGTGATATCAAAATTTATGTATGATCAATAGGATGTGACCGAGTGGAGTATAATGGATAACATCAGAGCTTAAGATTATGATCATTAAGGACGTGATAGAATGATATAAAGTTTAGGTTATGATCACTAGAGAATATGACTTAAGTGGTATTTGAACTTAAGGTTATCATTATTCGGGATTGTGACTTTATGATATTTGAATTTGAGGCTAAGATCATGAGGAACATGATAGATATAAAAGAAAGGATTCAATAATTTGATTTCGAATCAATAGGTATTATGATGAAATTTATGCATAAGTGGCATATGATGTCTATAATAGAATTGACGAGTTATATCTTAGATTTCAATTAGCAAGGTTGATCTGAGTACGAGAAGTGTTGACCCTAGAATGAAGGGGAAGGTATTGATATATTATGTTGGTATATTTGATGACATTGGAATGCTAAACCTATATGAATAAAGGACATGATAACTTTGCTGATTTGATGTTAATTTCTTTGCAAAGAAAAGTTGGTTTGAAAGTTGTCTAAATGATTGTAAGGTAAATCGAAGGTTAACTCAAATTAATTCTAGACATATTGGATTCTTGAGGAGTGATGAAGCTTATGTAATAAGTTCAAACATAGAAGGTGGATGAAGATTTAATTTTGATGTGCTATGCTAAGAGATAGTAATAACAAGGAAATCTTAAATTTTATCCTAAATTGTATATGAAATATGAAAGTTGGATCTATCTTTGATTGATTTAATATACAAAGATATTTTTATTTTTGATAGACTTAGATAATTTGGTAAGTTGAGATCAGAGTGCTAGCAAAAGCGTGATGGTCTGAATTGATTAGAAATATTAATCCTTTAAATCAAAAGATATTATGAAATACGTTAGTTGTAAATAAGAAGGTTTTACTGATAATAAATGGATGCTAGAGAGAAAATCTATCTGATCAAGGAAAGACTCGAAGCAGCATAGGATAGACAGAAGAGTTGGGCAGATAGAAAAAGAAGAGAATTAGAATTTCACTTCGATGATCATGTTTTTCTAAAAGTATCACCTACTAAGGGTGTCATGAGGTTTGGGAGACATGGCAAGCTGAGTCCACGATATATTGACCTTTTGAAATTTTAAATCGAGTAGGAGATGTTGCTTACGAACTAGCCTTACCACCAGATTTATCCAAAGTGCACAATGTCTTTCATGTTTACTACTGAGAAAGTTTGTACCTGATCCAAACAGTGTGATAAAGTATGAGCCATTACAAGTTCATGAAGATCTAATCTATGAAGAATTTTTCTCCGAATTATTGATCGAAAGGAGCAAGTTCTAAGACGGCGTATCATTCCGTATGTAAAGATTCATTGGAGTAATCATGAAGAGAGAGAGGCCACTTGGGAGCTTGAAGACGATATGAAGACGAGATATCCACACTTATTTGAAAATGAAGGTATGTTAAATTTCGAGGACGAAATTTTTTTTAAAGGGATAGAATGTGATAACCGGCCCACTAAGCCCATTAAACAAAAAAAAAAAACAGGGAGGAAGACTCCCATCGGAGTCTTCCTCTTCCCCGATTTCGATCAGGAATCGGAGTCCTAGGGCCATTAAAAGACCCTAGGACGAGCTCTATAAGAACCCCCCCTCTCCTCTAAGAGTAGATCCATCAATCACCGACGATCGTCGGAGATCCGCTCTGATTTTTTGATTGAAGCCCGGCCCTCGACTCGTGCTCCCCGCGATTTCACGTCGGTGGGGTCATCGGAGGCTGTGGTAAGGCCTCCTTCCTCTTCCTCTCTTCTCTCCTTCTTTCCCATGCCTGTGACACGACCGCCGGCGACAGGAGCCGGATTTCGTCGGAGAAGAAAGCCCTGTTCTTCTCTTCCTTTTTTTCGATTTTTTATGCACCGACGGCACCGCCGACCGTCGGCTTCGGCCTCCGAGCACGGGAGGGTGCCCCTTGCCGCCGGCATCGTCGGCGGGGAATGGCCGTGATCGGCCGGTCAAGGCACGGGGACCTCTAGGTCCCCTGTTTCGGCCAAAGAAGGCCACGGGAAAAAGAAAAGAAAAGGAAAAAAAAAAGAAAAGAAGAAGGAAAAGAAAAGAAAAGAAAAGAAAAGAAAAGAAAAAGAAAAAAAAAGAAAAAGAAAAAGAAAAAGAAAAGAAAAGAAAAAGGAAAAAGAAAAAGAAAAGAAAAAGAAAAAAAAATACATATATATAATAATAATAATAATAATAATAATAATAAAGAGAGAGAAAAAGAAAAAAAAGAAAAAGAAAAAATAAAATAAAATATAATAATAATAATAATAAAAATACATGTGAGAGAAAGTTTCTCTCATCTCTCTCTTAAGTCTTTCTCTCTCTAGAATTGGACTTTCTCTTTCTACCTTCTCTCTACATTTTCTCTCTCTAGATTTTCTTTCTATTTTCTCTCTCTAGACTTTCTCTCTCATTATGGATTTTGTCTCTCTAGGTCATTCTCTCTCTGATTGCATCACAGACCTAGGATAAACTTGAAATGAAAATATGATGATTTGGGACTGCTCCGAAATTCGTGCGTAGATCGGATCCTGATCCGATCCTTTTTCGAAATTGATAATATCAATCATGGTTAATTCATATTAAGTCACCCTGATATGACCTCTGATGATCTCAATCATGATTGCCACTTTTAAAGGATACGAAGATTCTCTCTCCACTTTCTCTCTCTACTTTCTCTCTCATGATCGACTTTCTCTCTCTAAAAAAGGTCTATGAATCCTGTATCGAGTCATGCCTTCATCTTTTAGAAGCTCATATTGACTCTAACAAGATGATCTGAAGTTGCTTTGATATCCGTGCTGTATGTCAACTTCATTTGGCCATATCAAGTATTTTTCAAACCCATTATTAAAGAACCCTATTGATTGATCTTGATCTTAATTCGATCTGTGCTTCACGATTTTTTGATCAAGTCACTTAAATCTGACCTCAGATCAGAGATCCTGAATTGCTTTGGTATCTGGATGGTCCGACATATCCGGACAACAGTCTCTTTCCTTATGATTTAATCTTGTTATATTTATGGAATAGAATTTGATAATGATTTGATATTTTAAATAGGATTAGCTGATTCTTCTAACGAAGTCTGAAGATCTAAGATGAACGAGGTAAGTGGATCTTATGCTCCTTATTTATTCTTAAATGATCATGTTTTTATGTAAAGAATTGCTATTGATGAAATCATAATTTTTCATAAAATAAGGATCGGCATATGTGATATGAAAAAGCATGTTTTATTATGAGCATTGATTTCATGAATATGTCTTATGAAAATAGCATGATTATGAAGCATGAATTTCATTATTTTTTCATCTATGTATATGTATGCTTTAAGAAAAAGATATAATGATTTCAAAGGCTCTCAGATGGCTATGAATGAATCCCTTCGGGAAGGTCGACATCCGGAGCTAGCATCCACACGAAACATGTCCTGCCAGCGGGTATAAAGTTGGCACATGAATTAAGAACTCTGTCGATTAAGAAACATGATCCTGTCACGGATATAATAGTGACCTTAGCATGAATATCTGTGAGCAATGTTTTGAAACATGACATGAATACATGATGAAAATGATTTACGATTCATGATTGTGAAATATACATGATTTATGCATGCATGATGAGTTTATAATTTGTTTTGTTATATGCTCTATGAAATGCTTTATTTTGTTTTATCTGTTATTTTCTAAATATTGCATTATCATGAAAAACTTATGCTTGATCCGATAAGGAAGCGCAAGTTCTACTTACTGGGCTAGTGTAGCTCATATTCTTTTTGTTTTCTTTTTATTTGAACAGAAAATAAGGTTAGGATCGGCAAAAGAAATCCAAGCTTGAAGATCGGCATAGCAAGCTTGAAAATTTGGCAGCAGAAGTTTAATTTATTTTATAATCATGGATTTGTAGTTATTTATAATGTTGAGATTCGGGTTAGTACTTGCTTTTGAATTTAAATGCTCTGAACCAATATTGGTTCGATTATTTGATGAATAATAGAATTGAATCTTTTTATTTGACGGATTTTAGATGATTATGATGGATTGGCTTCGTGTTATCGTGGGTTCCATCTCTCGGTAGCATAGCCGTGTTATGTCTCGAATTTGGGGCGTGACATGTGGTTTCTTTTCTTTGTGGTCATTTCATAACTTAAGTTCTTATGCGAGTCTTCTTGATGCATGGAATTTAGGTGTTGATTGGCATGGCATGACATGGTGCATCCTACGCCAGTGGCTTAACAGCATTCAGGATCAGTACAGTACAAGCTGCTTGTCCATGCTTGGCATGTTGTTGCACCAGTGCATGCCAAGCCACCAGCATGACTCAGCACAACACGACAGATATGTACCTTGCCGGTGACAGGCTAGTATACCAATGGCAAAAGATGCTTCAAGTTAAATCTCATGGGAAATATATTGATTGAAAGAAGAAATAAAGTATTCTAGCATAAATTTCTGGAGGGTTAATGCCTGGTGGACAGCCAGTCAGTGCTGCTGAATCCTGCCATGTATCTTGCTTGTCACACTTGTGCATGCATGAGCATGCATGTGCGCATGCATGGCAGTGTGTACACACTCATGCTCACTTGCATGTGCCAGATGTCTATATAGATGAAAAAAATCAACGTGAACTGCAATAATATCCATGAACATATCAATCATGTTTTGCTATTGCATGCCCAAATTTTGTTCAAGTAGATGAAAAGAGTTAAGCAATACATGATGTTCAGTAATACTGAGCTATTATGCAGTTCTTGCAAGATTTTCAAATTTGCACAACCTTACCCAAGCCGTACATTTGTTGCACAAGGTATAGTCCAGATTCTTCTGTTACTGTCTAAGGTGTTGGATAAGAAAAAATAAAAATAAAGAATGAGTTATTAATTGTTCTATATATTGCAATATTTTTGTTATAAAGAATAAAGCTCTCCTAAGTTCAACTTATATTCTAATAATTTAAACTTATTACCATAACATTGTATGAAAAGTACTATAATATTCATTAACATTCTTCACTCAACACACAATTGTAATAGGTAATTTATATGATTTTGATTTTTCAGTGTCCCATCTAAGACATGAGAAACCTTTGAAATTTCTCAAGATTTCCTTCTATTATAAAGCCTGAAAATGATATTGTTACTGGTTTACCATGTCTGTGTCCTATGTACACTGAACAAGAGCTTGTGCACGTCAATTGAATTTTGCTCCATTAGCTTATTGTTAGAGGGTGTGAATTCCAAGAGTAGAAAGCCAAGAAGACAATACATTTATGAACAAACCTGATATCCTATGAAGGGAGATCTTCGGGAATTGGGGTGTTATCTAGGCATACAGATTAACTTTTGTCAATGAGATGATTTGACAGCTAACTTTTACATTTCATATATGGTGCAATCAATTGTAAATCTGCATGGTAGTTGTTAAATTGAGAACCATGCTTTATTTCAATCACTTGTCATGCTCATGGCTTCTAACTTGGCTATTTACCACTGCAAATAGAGGAAAGTTTCTGGTCTAGATGTTAATATACAGCACATATGCTCCTTTCTCTACTGGTATATCACAATGTTGCTAGTGATTAAGTCGTGAAAATGGTTGCTTATGACGGTTATGTTTATTTATTTCTAGCAGTTTTGACATCATGGCATGGTATATTCAAATATGTAGCACCCTTCAAAGTCAAGTTGAATCACAATAGAAACAGACATTGTTTTGGGGCCAATTTTGTCTTATTCTTTCCAATCTCAAAATGTTGAAAGCCACATGTGTTAATTGTCTTAGGACTTCTCTTTCGACTAGTATACTGGATTTTTAATATAGTTAGACCTTGTAAAATAAAGGTCTTTTTAACATTAGAAGAGGTGAGTATTTGCTCTATAGCTAGTTTAACTCTTTTGTTAGATGTGCTCATCATGGTTAGATTGCCTTGCATGCAGGTGGTGCTATCATGGGAGTACCATATTTTGATCCACTTGCTGGACTTGTTGTATCAGGCATGATTTTGAAAGCTGGGCTTGAGACTGGGTACCAGAGGTAATGAGCTTTTTTCCCCCTCGATCCCATCTTTGTCTTGCTGTCAACTTTTTTATTGAAGTAGTGCCTAGTGAATGGCAATGCTTGCCCGTACAACTATCATATCTGTCATTGCATGGTAGGGTCAAGTAACTCTGCTTTGCTTACTGATGCACTGAGATATGGCATTCCTTGAATAAAATGCAAAAACCATTTATGACCTATAAAGATTGAAACCCATTCAGCATAAGAACTTTTACCATGTGCTTGTTGATGGTATGAAATACAAGAACGGATTCTGAGATCATTGAGATATTGCAAGATATATCACCTGTTGAAAAATGCAATGCAGCCAAACATGGAGGGTTCCAAGATGTGATTTATTTCTTTATTGCTTTGGGCCTTGGGAATAAGATTGGATACTATTGCTCCACAGTCAGACTGCAATTTGGTATACCACCCTAATTGTGCCCCATTATTGATACTTATTATTATGAATAACTGGTGTGAGAAGCAGCTTGCTGTCAACGATCTTTGATTAATCAGTTAATTTGAGGACACATTTGTGCTGCAAAATGAATTTAGAGTTGGAAACTCCCTTGTTCATGGAATAAATAAACATTGTTAAACTCTTTATTATAAAGGCAGGCCGTGAGTAGTTCCTCAAAGTTATCATCCCTGATGGACAGGATTATCATCACATTAACTATAACAAGAATTCTTAATATATGAATAAAGTGTAATGTGAGGAAATATTCTTGAAATGTAAATTAAGGAACGCTCTTCAATTGATATAGTCAAGCAAGAGTAGCTTGCTTAAACTTATGCCATTTTCCTGATTAATTTTGAGTTTCCAGTTTCACAAATGGCCACATGCAGAAATGAGGACAAAATGGGCTCAGAAAAAATGATAGAAGAAACTTTAACCATCTAGCCTTATCCAACTCTCAAGGTTCAAGCAAGAGATCCAAAAAGTATTAAATAAAGTATTGTCATACTTTTTGAATATAATTTATCATTGTCTTCATATCTAAAAATAATATGTTTGCTGTCACTACCTTCGTATAGATTCTTAGTCAGCCTTATTGCTTAATAATATATTCGAATGAACTGGTTGGTTCTAAATGTAGCAGATCTCCATGCATGTCTTCAATGCTTGTACTTTTATGATGAATTATAATCATATTCTAAGAGCCTACAAAAACTTAACTGGAATATTTGTGTCAGGTAAACAATTCTATAAATTTTTATATTAGGAAAAAGCCTGTTTGACTGGTTGCTAATGATATTTCTGCTAGTGTTGCTGTGGGCCGTTGAAACTTTGAACAATACCAGAAAAAGGAAAAAGAAACTTTAACCTGGTGAAGTTAGCAGTATGGTTGAAAAAAACAGAAGCCGTATGAAAATAATTTACTGGTCTGACAAGTTCATAAATGTGGCATCTTTTTTTAACTTCTATTTTGCTACAACCAGCATTTGCTTCAGAATAGTGCTTGATTGGTACTTATCTATGGTTTTTAGTACCTATTTTTAATATCAAAAATTTATTGAAAGGAAGTGAACCCCATTACATAGTTAAATGGGAACTCAGCTACTATCCTAAATTAAGTGATATCCTGTCAGCAAAGTGCAGCTAATGGTATATCTGGACATTTGTGTCTAGCGCCAAAATGCGTATGTAATATGTATCCAAGTCGGATACATATTGGACACTTGGATATTTTGAAGTTCTTTGGTAGCCACTTTTACAATTTGGGAGAAGAGTTGAACTGTTCGAATAATGATTTTGATGACCTATTTTGACGTTAAGAGTTTTTTTTTAAAAAAAAATAGAGACTGGTCAAGGGTGTAGGTGTTGAGACAAGTTTGAAATTATTTTTTTCTTATATCTTTAAGTTATTTGGATGTTTGAATAAGAAACACGTTTGTTGAAAGTTCTTAACAAACCATCTTTTTAATACTTTCTTTTTAATGTTTAAGCAAACAATTTTCTGAGGTATTTATGATTTAGTTGAAATTATAGTTTATCCTATGTATCACCAACGTTCCATTTCCCTCTTGCCAAGTTAGATGCTTGGATAGACATCTAAATCTGATTCTCATATCTGTGAGCATGAACACTTATCATAAGACCTGGAAAATGTCAAGTCACTGTTACTGGCCTTTGTATTCGATATTTTGCACTTGATTTAGTAAACATGTGGTGTACATTTGGTTAATTAAAGTTCATAATCAAGTATTAAAATTATTCTCCTGCTTTCTTTGTCTTTGTGTTATTATCATAACCAACTTAAATGCATCCACATGAATATGTTGTCTAAATTTTCGTAAATTGGTTTTAGTGTCCTGGAGCTAGTTGATGCTGCTGTCCCACCATCTGTTTTAATGCCCATCAAGCAAACAATTACTGAAGTTGAAGGTGTCAAGGTAGTCTTCAGATTTTTCTCCTGTCTTTGACAGACTTCATAAGTGTAAGAATGAGATCCTTTTCTTAATACCAAACAATGTATGAATATGCTCCTTGCACATCTTTTTGGCATACTAATCTCCTTAGTATTAGAACTTTGTTTGATCATTTTTAGTGTCCTCAACAAATAAAAATCTTGCATGCCACCCAGTTCCTTTGATGTATGGATGGTTTAGAACATCCAACAATTCTTGCAGAATCTGGATAATATTTTCTTAGTTCATTCATAGGTCGTGTACCCTCAGCTTACTTTAGTGTGATTAAGGTCCGGGGCATGACAAAAATAAAATTTATGTTGCGTGGTAGGTAAGTTTAATTGGTATCATACTCCTCGACAACATTTTTTGTTGTTTATATTGTTCTGGTTGAACTCTTATCAACTTTGATGCTCGACCAATTTGTACTTGGATACATGTGCTAAATAAAATTTCCCAAGCCCATCTGTACTTTTATGTTATTTTGCATGCTTGTTTTTTTTTTTTTTTCCACATCTCTGCCATCAAATTGGAGTTCTTGCCGTTTTAGCTGGACAAAATATTCTTGATGTAGGGATGCCACGATTTGAGGGGAAGAAAAGCTGGGTCATCCTTGTATCTTGATGTACATATTGAGGTATGGCTCTTCAAGTATTTCAATTACTTCATAATAGCTTCTGCTACTGTCATATTCCCATTAGTAAGATTAACCTTTATTGATTGAAACTTTTTGCTTGTAGAGCAGAATTTGAGGAAACATGACCCTGTCAAACTACTACATTTGCAATTGAGAAAATTATCACACGTAATCATTGTGTATTCTCTATAATTTATCAGTTTCTAGAATTGTATCTATGCTACAAACCTTTTCATCTGTTTCGTAGGTCAGTACAACAGGCCTTATATCCCTCCTTCTAAGCCACCTTTATTTTACGATCAAATAAGATTCAGGTGGTCTGCTCTAAGCTTTGTTCATGAGAATGAGCCTACAAAAGACCGGCAAAAATAAGATAACTCCTTTTTATTTTGGACTGAATTTGAACATGAATTGAGATTATACATATGCTTCGAGCATGTCAAGCCTCACTAGTTTTGAGTATGAGTTAGGCTAAGATTATCTGTATAGCTCTCGGCTTAACCTGTACCAAAGGAAAAAGAATGAATTATAAATTTCTTTTGTGTGCTGTCTGCATAAAGATTGACCTCATATTGAAATGGTAAGTCTTAATCTTTATTTTTTAAAAAAAAGAAAATCTTAGGTGATGCTGTTCTCGGGATCTCTTTGGAGAATGCTGTTGACTCAGAGATGAATAATCACAATTGTATCTTAATTATATGTCAAACAAGAAGTGTACTAGACAGTCTGATAGTAAATTACCAACCAACTGTATGTGCAAGTCAGTAAACAATAATACACTGAGAACTAAACTAAACCAATTTGGTTCTCATTGAAGGATGGTCGGATGCCACCTTACCATTTGTGCCACTGTTTTTGGTTTAGACCTTAGAAGCCATCATGAATGCATGCACAATGGTACATTTGTTATGTCATTATGAATTTGTTTAGTAAAACCTGACTTGCAGAATTTCTTATTTGATATTCCATCCTGTTTGCATCTTGACAAGACTTGTCCTATTTTTCCTTATTGTCTTACATGTTGAATTTCAGTGAATGCTAATTACAGCTTGTGTGTCTTATACAGAGATGCTGATTCTAAAAGTAGAATGGTGTTGCAGGTAGATCCCTTTTTGAGTGTTAGTGCTGCACATGACATTGGTGAGGCTGTGCGTCATCAGATACATAAACATCATAGTCAAGTTGCCGAAGTCTTCATACATATTGGTACATAATTGATCTCATCTCTCTGCACATTTTGGGTTTTACTTTTGAGTGGTCCTGTATATAAATGTTTGCTGTTCGGAAGAGCATGCCAATAACAATGCAACTGCTAAAACAATGATTGAGTATTAAATTCATTCTGACCAAACAAGGTTACTTTCATTTTTATCTGTCTATAAGGGATCATCATATATGAAAATTTTTAGCAATAATGGGAGTCAGGCTCTGAGTTAATTCAGGACTGCAACAAATTGTCTAAACTTTTCTTTACAAAAAAGCATTGATTGTTTCCATGATACCCAAAGGTTTCTATTTGGAGGAATCTTGTATCACCAGGATAATTTTTAGGCAACAGACTGCAAACAGCTTCTCATGATGAAATCTGGTCTTCTTAATTTTCGGCTTATTGATCTTTAGTTTTGAGTGCCTTTTTCCCTTCTATTTGCAGTGTTTTGTTTTCCTTCCATTAAGTATTGTCATCTCAATCGTTAGTAACAGATTCCTTTTGAAACATTCCAAAATTATTTATTTAGATCCATCATATTCTCAATACTCCTCGGTGTCATGCCAAAGAAGGAAATCCAAGAGCATAGAGGGCCAGAACTTGAACATCATTTCCAGACAAGAAGCTGAAGCCATTGTGGCTGATATTCTCTCAACGTTATTTTCAGAGGTATGCCATTTTCTTTAATTATTAGGGATTTTTGTATATATCCCTTAACATATGCTTTGTCGCATGCTACTCCATGCTGCAACTGAGCTGCAAAAGTGGTTCTTTGCATGATTAAACCTTCAAGGCATTTTATTTTCTGAACTCATTCAACCTTAGATATGCTGATGAGTGGATGGGTGGGTGTACTAAGACATGCAAAAAAACACGTATATAATGCATAGGTTACTTGCATACAATACCTTTTATTAACATGTATTTGCAGAAAACACCCTCCATTATTTATATTTACATAATGTGCCAGGAAATTCACAAGGATTCAAATGAAGCACCCTTTATGATAGTTGTGTTTCTAAATTACAAGGAATTTAATTGTGGTCTTATGGTTTAACTAATTGTTGTTGTTAAAAGATAGCTTTCTCCTTTCCCTTATAGTTCTCCTTGTGTATTTGTGCCTCGAAGATATTCCATTTCTGAACTTACTCACCCATAAATATGCTTTTGAGTGGAGGGGTGGTTGTGTTGAGAAATATTGGGCAGAACTGTATAATGTATGAATGCATATGCATTTACAGATAGCCTGATTATATATTTATCCATCTTTGCCCAAGATCTTGTTGTTTAGTCATTATAAATGTGCAAAAAAGAATGCAAGGAGTTTATAAAAAGCAGAAAAAAAAAATCATATTGCTCTTCTTTTAATAAGTATTAAGGGTATTGCTCATGTAAAAAATTCCTTGTACATAAAAAATGTTTCAGCACATCTTAAGTACTTGTTAGAACATTCTCATATCATAGTGTATTCGTTTCAGAAATCTAACATTCTGATATTATAATGTGTTGGTTTCAGAAAATGTCCCTTGAACATGTAACATTCCACTCAATGCTAGGAAAGGTGTTACTCCAGGTTCAAGTCTCCATGCATCCTGAATTGCTGATACGGTATTCTATCCATCCCATTAGTCTTGTTAGAATTATGTCTTTGATCATCCAATTATCCTGACTTGATTTTTTAATTCCAAGTGATGCAATGGACATGGCAAAAGAAGCAGAAAAGGAGATACTGAAGACTGCTTCTAGCATAAACCAAGTTAGTATCCAGCTGACGTTGAGTCGTACAATATCAGAACTTCATGAACCCACAGATCCCAAAAAAGAAATTGGATTTTGAACGCTGATATACTTTTTCTCTCTTTGCAATGAGTCATGTTAATGTGCAAATTCAAAATTTTCATCCATGGATCTTTTTTAAACCCTTAGGCTGCTGTTTCTATGCAGACCATTGTCAGAATGTACACTTCATCAGCAATTCTGCATTCATTTTTTCTGCATATTGCTGATGATATAGCTCTGTAGTGTAAAATGACCATACAAATTCTGTGCATCAATAAAGCTTCAGCACCATTTACCTGTGAGAAGTTTTTCTCGAGTGTGATATCCTTCTCTTTGTCAAATAAACTGTGAAATGGACATCATCTGACTTTGGAAAAGGTCAGCTGCAACAGAGAACCTATGGAGGTTACATGAGGGCATACGGGCCACCAGAAATTGACCATTTTAGAGTTCTTAGTAATGGTCATGATTTTGTTTTTCCGAGATAAGCATGACACGTGAAGATGTGTTTTAGAAGTATGGAGACGTCATACCAACTGCAGCGTGATAACAAGTTAAGAATTTCCGAGTGTAGGGATGTTTTCTTACATCCTGTTTCTTCCACGTGCATCAAATGCAATGAACTGTAGTTAAAATAATGCCATTCACTTATCCGAACTGTCAGCATTTTTTTTTTTTTTTTTGGTACAAACAGGTGCTCATATCGATCTAACATAAATGCATCTCAAAAGATTAAAAAATAAAATATCTTATGAGGCTCGTGGGTAGGTCAAGCTATAATGTCAGATCCAATCATTCGTATGCTCTTCCATGTAGGAGGTGACTCAATCAGTGGTGCTGTTTGCCTCCCAAAAGATATATTGAGAAAAAATTATCATGAAGTCCCAAAAGCAGGTTTGAATATTGTGAAGGAGTGGATGGGCATCTAATTAAGTCGCATCACTCCGAGTCCAACCTATCATGGTGGCAGAATTGTCCTCAATGATGATCCTCTCAATTTGTAGCTCCCGCAAGATAGACAATACCAGCTCAAGCGGTGTGAAGCTCTACATCTGGAACGGAAAGTTCAAAAAGATGGAACTCTTTGCTGCTAGTAATCTAACGTCCGACCCTCGAATAACAAAGCCGGCACCACCCTTGTCATCTTTGATGCTGTTATTGAAATTTACCATAACATATCTGAAGAAGACCCCCAGAAAATGAAAATAATCCTCCAGATCGCTACAGGAACAGCATGGGAGCCTCAGAAATAAGAGATATTAAGAAACGGACTAGCAGCGTCGAATTGACTGTACTCAGTGGCCAAACAAAAAGCTCTCTTTAGCACCTAGTGAGCGGGTGCCATCTTTGCTTCGAAGACCAAGCTGTTTTTGGAGAGCCAGATTTAGTAGGCGACATACACCATTCTTCCTCCTTAGGCACAGGTCGGCCCGTCAGCAGTATTTTGATATATCACATCCAAAAATGATTCCATCAAGGACCATTGCTCACCTTCCATGATTGACCACCCGCCCTCCTCCAGATCAATCTCGCTCTTAGACATCGCAGGAGAGCATACTCCATCGACTCATCCCCAAGTTCAGCAACTGGACAGGAGATCGCAAGCTCCATAACCCTGTCCTTGAGTAAAGTATGCATCGAAAGTCGATCCTAGACAACCTTTAAAAAAAAGCCTCACCCTAAGATGAGTAGCCACTCTCCAGATCCAGGCCGCATCAATCCTAGTATTTACCGCAGACCTACATATCTCAGATAGATCTCTCATGGGAGCTCTTGGGCAGCAAGAACGGCCCCACACCCTCAAGTCCTAGTTGCGATGGATAAGAATCGGGATGGTGAGAATCCGATCCACAAACGGACCACCAAAGAGATAGACAATGTCTTATGCTCTCTAATCCCTACTATCGGTAGTGAGCAAGTCATAAACTCAAAGTTGCTCATTTACGTCCATACTGACGTAAGTCAACCATTGGATAATAGGTAAGCTAGAAATTCAAGCATCCTGACTAACACCTACTGACCTTCCATCCTCAATCAACTATCTGATCTCGGCCAAAACTGTTAGGACGCGAGCACAAATCTCCTTTCTGATGCAAAAATAGCCCCAATGAGCTCGAATCTTGCATCCCTGACTCCACAACCCATATCGAGTTGTCGACACCCAAACACACAAATAGTCCAATTGGATGAGGAATCTAATGGCATGCCTGATGATCAAAATCTCCCTCCTAATGAAATAGATTGAATTCCAAGGCTCCCATCCTCCATAGGTTGGTAAACCACCTCCCAGGATAGCAAGTGAAGTCCACGACCATCATGTCCACAGAAACTTTCGAAATAACTGCTCTAACTGCTTGAGATAAGAGCTCGATATGATTGTATTTTCCAAGAGATAGACTAGTATGGAAGTCAGGACTGATCTCACGAGAGTCATCCTACCTCTCATGGAGAGGGAGTTGGCTTTCCAACCCTTAAGATGATCCTAGACCCACTGCTCATGGGCCTATAGTTGGCCCTTCGAAGACGCCGACATAGTGATAGGGACCCTCAGATAGATTAGAACCTCGATCTGCTCCTGGATCCCCAGCCTCTCTCAAATCATCTACTTTATTTGGATCTTCGTCTTAGGGTTAAAGATGATTATGGACTTCTATAGATTCACCCACCAGTCGAAGCTCCGATAGTAGACCTCGATGATAGAAGCAAAATACCTTGCATTTCGGACCGAAATTCGATCAATCAAAAGACAGTCATCTACAAAAAGAGGTGCGAGAGATGCTGGATCCTTGAGGTGGGCCAGTAGGACTCCAGCTCCGACCCCTGAATTACCACCTCAACATCCGGGATCAAGCATTAGTTATAAGATAAACAGATAAAGAGAAAAAGGACAACCTTGATATAGTTCAACCATCGAGTGAAAGAACTCTATCGGGGCATCCTTGATCAGAATGGCAAAACTCAGATGCTCCACACAATCTATGATCCACTTAATCCACTTGTCCTGAAAGTCGAGCTTCTAAAGCATCTGCCACAAGAAGTGCCAGCTCAATTGATTATACACCTGCTTCATGTCCAGCTTGATCACCATGAGACTTCAGAGGCTAAGGGCACGCCATAGATCATACATAAATTTTTGGATAAGTAAGATATAATCGGTGATAGACCAATTGCTCACAAAAGTATCCTGCTTTAGATTGATCAGATGAGGGACAATCGGCTTCAGTCGTCTGATCAAAATCTTGGCATACACTTTGTAGAGACTGGTGCAAAGACTGATCAGCCTAAAGTGCCTTAGAGTATATGCATTTGGATGCTTCCGGATGAGGATGATTGGAGTCTTCTCCCACTCCTTCAGGATACATTTGGAGTCAAAGACCATCTGCTCAGCCTCCACCACCTCCCTCCGAATGATAGGTCAATACCGATGAAAGAAAAGGAGAGGGGATCCATCTGATCCGGGGCCTTATCCTCCCCAAGGGACCAAAGAGTCCTTCGCACCTCCTCAATAGACAACGGACGAGTCAGGATGTCGTTCTCCTGATCGGAGATATGGATTGTTGGCCAGAACCCCTGGAAGGGGTGTCCTTACCAAAAGCGTTGTCCATTATAATATAAAGAACTAAAAGATCTGTTTCTTAATCTGCTCACTATCGTCTATCACTCTACCATCGCTCTTCCTCAGCTACCTAATCTAATTGATCGACCTCCGAATCATAGTAGATTGATGAAAGAATATGATATTTCTGTTATCCTCCCTAATCCACTACATCCTCGACTTTTGCCTCTATAGTGTCTCTTGATGTCTAAGCCAAAGAGTGGTGCACCGAGAGCTTGCAATGCAACTCCCTCAAGTCAGGCTCCTAGAGGCCCCCTCCTGATCCTCTCTCCTCTGTAGCTCTACAATGTTTGCCACTATCCCCTTAATCCATCTGAAGATGCCGCCAACCTCAAGCCTGTTCCACTGAAGTCTACATTTGACAAGCTCCAATTTTTGAGACACCCGATACTGTACATCCTCACGAATTGGAATCCTCCAAAACTTTCTAATCAGATCCCATGACCTTAGATAAAAGTCTAAAACTTCTCAAACTTGAATGGGCCCCTCGACATGAGCTGGCCATCAATGGTGAGGAGAATTAGATAGTGGTCTGATGCAATCTTCGAAAGATGCTAGACCTAGTGCCCAGGAAAGCACTACAGCCAATCGACAGTGGCAAGTGCCTGATCAATCCTCTCTCAAACCCTAATCATCCCCTTTCAATTATTGTACCAGATAAATCTGAATTCAAAGTAGCCAAGATTAATCAAACCCGCATCACTGATAAACTTCCTGAACTCTCTAGAATCAATGTTATCCATATACCGTCTTTCGTCCATCTTCTCGTAAGGCCCCACAATATATTGAAGTCCTCAGCGACAAGGGAGGGCAGGCTTGCAACACCATCCTAGAGATCTCAGACCACAGCTGTCTCTGCTTCCTATGCCTGGTGCTTGCATACACCCTAGACAGAAGTCAAAATCCTCCGATCTGCTCTGAGATGACTAAAGCCACCTGCCGCTCACATTTGTGGAAGGTATCAATCCTAATCGAATTGCACCTCCACATCACCAGGATCCCTCCTGTGTAAGTGCTCCATACCATCAAAATCCACCATTTGGCTCGCGCAAGACTCACCTCAGAGAGCTAGTCTCAAGCAGGATACATATCAGGATCATGCTGTTGGATCAATATATCGAAAGTCGACTATAACAAGGGCTTCCCTGCCCCCTGACGGTTTCAGATCAACATCCTCATCAGACAGCTAGTGGGAAGGGGAGTTCGCACCAGAACCGCCCTCAGCCTAAGCATCTATCTCTAATTTAGCTGCTGCCACATCCATTGTAGGAAGACTCTCTCCCTCCACCTAGATGGCCTGTCTCAATTGGACAACAATATCATCGTGGTCTCGAACCAAGCTTCCTCTCCCACATCCATATGCATAGGCCCAATCCCTACTCTGAATGCCCCACCTCGATTGGGGGCCTCAGATCAAATGCCATCTCTTTCGACTGGACCAAGGTCCTCCCCTCCTCCCTCAAGATTGTAGCTATGAAAATGAAGGCCCCAGGACCTCTAACACCATCTGTCGACTCCATACAGGGCTCCAGGAGGACTAGAGCCTTTTCTTTAGCCTTATTTGGCTTGGCATGCCCTTTTCTGGACCAGTGGTCCTAAAATTCCACCCAATGGGCTTCATAGGCATCCTACCTGCATTAAATTCAAGAGGGCGAGCCCTCTTGAGCTGGAAGAGGCCGCCCCAGTAAAACCCGCCCACTCACTCGCAGACGGGGCCTCACCCACATCATGGCCCAACACCAGTGGGCCAAAGTGATTTGCAGGCCCGATCGTACGAGAGCTCAAGCCCATGGAGTTGTCCGCACAGATCTCAGCATCCATCCCTAAGCGTCCGCACAGATCTCAGATCCGACCATTAGATCAAACCTGATATGAACTGGCAATCTCTATCGAGCAATTTTAGTCGACTTGATCAGCCGTCCATTCCCATTCCCAAGTTCACGTGGTCCGAGTCTGCTTGATTTGCTTTCGATGCTGGCTCAGCGAGTCTAGTTGGCTCGATCTCCTTCCTCAAGCCGATCGATCCCTCTAGCCCGATTGCCACTAGCAGACGACCACCAGCCAGGCCACCAGTGTGGACCACCAACATCCACGACCAACCCCTCCCTATGGACTAGAGCATCCATCTCCGAGCTCAAACCCACCATCGAGGGACCTCCTTCCCACCCACCACATACACCTCCAATAGATGCAACCGACAGCACCGGAAGCAAAAGCTATCAAGGTTCTCATAGACGAACCTTGCCAAAGGGCCCTTTGGGCCCATGGTTTATGCTCTGATCTCAACAATCGTCGTGCAGTCGTCAATCAAGGAGAACTCCTCAACTCGATATAGAAGTCATCACAATACCACCTCGCCCAATACTCCATCGAAAGCCGTGACAAGTGGACCCACACCAATGCCAAGCTGATGGCCCCTCCACTGAAAAAAAAATCCGGACGCCAGGCTCACCTGTCTAGCAACCGCCCAAGGCTGGTTGAGAACCCGATCCCTCTCTCAGTCTCCTTAAACCTGAAGAGATAGAAGCCCATCTCTAGCCCGTGCCCCACCACCTCACCTTTAACCCCTGCCCGCAACCAAAATTCCTTGCCATTGCCTTCATCGCCACCTTTCGATCAAAGCTCCTTGCCACACCACCAAGGCTGCCCAATCGCCGACTCCTTCCTTAGCTCCTCCGAAAAGTGGACTACCTCCGGAACCACTTCATAAGATCCTCTAACTCCTTCGATGAAGGCTCCAGTGAGATTCATATAGTACGGCCTTGCATCGTCCTTTTCCAACTTAGATCTGGCTTAGCTCCCACCTTCAAGGTCCCTGCATGATTCGTAGGAATGCCCACCATACTTCTCCGGTAACAGTAGGCGCTACGGTCGCCAAATCGAAAACAGAACCGTAGCAATAATCTCAAAACACAATGGTTGGGAAAACAAGCACTATTCAAATGGAACCACCTTCAACACAAGCCTTCGTCATTCTTGTTTCAGCCTGCTAATTGGTTCAGCATAATTTGTTCGAGCTGCATCTGATAGTAGCTAAAAAATGGTAGCGTAATTTTTCAGCATAATTTATTCGAGCTGCTTCAGATGCAACTTCATAAAGCAAAAAACCAACCATGCAAACACTATTATTACAATTATTATTATCATTATTTTCTCAACGAGGTTACACAAAGTTGATTTCAAGTGCCTCCTTCAGGAAACACGGTCAAAACTAAGATGCTAGTGAAATCAATACAGAAATGAAGACCTCTGATGGCATTGCAGCTAAATGCTAAAAAACTCATTTAGTCTTGAGGAACTTTTTAGTACTTGTTTAATTTGCATTCAACAAGCTTACAAACTATGCAATCTCCAATGCATCACAGGAACAGGTGAACCAACCAGCTTATCCGCTTCAACTGTTTAGGATAAACTAGGACTGAAACTAAACTAGATACAGATCGAATATGAATATATCCATATTCATATTTATTTTCTCTGATGAATCCAGATATGGATATTATTTGAATGCAAAAAGATTCTCTACCTCTTCCGATGAAGGCTCCAGTGAGATCCGACTTAACTCCACATCCGACTTAACTTCCACCTTCGAGGTCTCTGTGTGGTTCATAGGGATGCCCGCCATACTTCTCAGGCAACAGTAGGTGCCACGGTCAGTTAAATCGAAAACAAAATCGTAGCAATAGAACTGTCAAAATGAACCAGGACCTATGGGCCAGCCATTTGGCCCTAAAAATGAGCCAAACCGAACTGAAATATTTTGGCCCATATTTATAAGTGGGCTTTTTGGCCCGACCCTCGTAGCCCATGGACTGAACTGAGTTAGGACCGGGTCAGCTCGTGGCCAACCCATTTTTTTTTTTTTTTTCCCCTTCCTTCTCGGCTTCTCCTTCAGTTTCACCTCACTAGTTCAAACCCCTCAAATCCTCCCTCGTCTTCCTCCCTATCCTCCTCCTACTCCAATTTGAAACTTCCTCCCTATCCTCCTCCTACTCCAATTTGAAACGACGCAACCACTGTGTCCTCCCCCATGCCTTCCTCCCCTTCCCTACTTCCAAAACTCACCGCTAGTTCACAGCCAGACCACCTCCTTCCCCCTCACGTTAGCCCCCCTCGTCGACCCCCAATTGCCGCCGCGAGGTTGGACAAGCCCGCCCTCTTCACAGCCCAGTCCGCCTCCGTCCCCCTCATGCTAGCCCCCCTCATCGGCCTCCAACCGCCGCCTGTGATGTCGGACGAGCCCGCCCTCTTTACAGCTAAGACTACCTCCGTCCCCCTCGCGCTAGCCCCCCTCGTCGCCCTAGTCACCGCCGATGAGATTGGACAAGCCTACCCTCTCCAAATGGGAGCGCATTGACCTCCCCATCAACCCAACATCATTCTCCTCGAATTACCTTCATCCCCGACGACTTGAAAATAAAATGGACTGATCCGATCCTAACCCACAGCCCACATGTGCTAGAATCAACTGAATTTTTATAGCCCATTTTAACAAGTAGATCGAGCCCAGTCGAACCCCATAATCACAGCTCACGTGAGCTAGGATCGAACCAGACCGGCCCATTTTGATAGCTCATGCGGCAATAATCTCAAAATACAATGGTTAGGAAAACAAGCATTATTCAAACGGGACCATCTTTGACACAAGCCTACATCATTTCTTTTATTTCTTCTTTCAGCCTGCTGATGGGCTCAGCATAATTTGTTCGAGTTGCATCTGATGGTAGTTTAAAAACTGGTAGCATAATTTTTCAGCATAATTTACTCGAACTGCTTCAGATTGCAACTTCATAAAGTGGAAAACCAATCATGCAAACACTATTATTATAATTATTATTATCATTATTTTCTCAACGAGGTTACACAAAGTCGACTTCAAGTGCCTCCTTCAGGAAACACAGTCAAAACTGTGCTAGTGAAATCAACATAGCAATGAAGACCCCGATGACACTACAGTTAAATGCAAAAAAACACATTTAGTCTTGAGGCAGCTTTTTAGTACTTGTTTAATTTGCATTCAACAAGCTTACAAACTATGCAATCCCCAATGCATTACTGAAATAGGTGAACCAACCAGCCTGCTCCAACTATTTAAGATAAACTAGATCGAAATCAGATCGAATATAGATTGAATATCAATATATCCATATTATATTTATTTTATCTGACGAATTCAAATATGAATATTATTTGAATATAAAAATTTATATCCATAATTATTTTAAATGGATACGAATACAATTTGGATACTACAAATATGATATAATGACAGATATAACTTAGATAATTAAATTTATGATTATAAAATTAAAATATTATTAAATAAATAATAAATCAAATTAATAATATATTTATATAATTGTATAGTTCTCTTAAAAATTAATAACTATCCTATAAAATTATATAAAATTATATGTAAATTCGGATATGGATTTATCCTTTTTTTTTTTTTGACAGATATGGATATAGATATTAATCCAATTTTTAATTTTTTTATCCATATGCACATTGATTTGGATACGAAATGAATAATATCCATTCCATTTTCACCCTAGGATAAACCAATTAAAGTCAGCATGCATTCCATGCCATTTTCTAGCACTTGAGAAATCAAACCCAATAGAAAAGTAAGAAATCAAACCCCAATAGAAAAGTAACATGGAGTATTTCTGGTTCTAGCATCCATCCATAATGCTTTGTTTGGATTGAGAGTACACCAAGTTATAAAGGAGGAGAAAGGAGGATAATGGAGGGAAGGGATGATAAAAAATTAATGAATCTTGTTTAAAAGGAAGGGCAAAAAAGATACATACTTATCCTGTTTGGATAGAGGAGTAGAAAAATTTTTATATATATTTTGATAAATATATCCTTAATAGATATACTATTTAATTTTGTGATATTTTGATAAATATCGTAATTAGATTTCTAGTTGTGCGAAGAGCAAAAAAATGGAAAGATAGATAATATGGTCTAGTTGTAATTTTAAAATTTTATTAAAATAAGTTAGAAAAAATAAAAACTAAGCATGAACCTTCCCTCCATTACATCCAAATCGGGGTATAGAAAATTGAGTAAGTGAGCAATACGAGGGATTGAAGAACCTTTTCTACCCTCTTTTACCTCTCAAAAATTTTACCAAAAAGAATTTATTCTTTAAACTTCCTCCCTCCCTTCCCTTATGAACCCCGTGTCCCCATATGTAAAATTCATGAGTTGAATAAAGCAATTTCTCATAAAGAAATCTTAAAAGTAATCTTTAACAATGCAAATGTAAGCTTTGAAGAAAACATCATTCAGATTCCAAATGGTCTAATTCAGGCATGAAGAAGAATCCAAACAATCTTGTAAATCTCCTATTACACCAAGAAATTTACAAAGGTTTTAGAACTCAGCACCATGCCCCTATTCTAGTTAATGCCAGACACCATAAAATGGTTAAAACCCAGGCGACCAAGAAGTCAAGCTTGATAGGACGGGAATCAAGAAGAGCATAGCTAAGTAATCCATCACCAAAGAATAACCTCTAAACGAAGACTGTTTAGAAGAGACATAGCACAACAGTATCAGTAGCAACCTTTCTTCCTAAGATCAAACAGTGGGTATCCCTCTCTTCTTGGTATCCCTTCTTCCAAAAAATACCACCGACTTTGTCCTGATAGAATTTTAACTTTAGTCCGAAACAATTATATTCATATTATTACATCACATAGGAAATTGCTTCAACACCTAAAATTAAATTTTTTCTTAATAAATGACAAGCTAAAAATTAAAAAATTAGAAGAATTAAAAAAAAAATTCTTACAGAAAAGACCTGTTTTCCTTGTGACAGAATTTTCAGGTTTTGTGATTTTTCTTCTTTTTTTTTTCAAATTAAGTTTTATAAGAAGCAAAGAAAGAAACGTTTTGATAAAAACTGGTCATGCATTTAGCTTTGGTGTAATTTATAAATCCATGTAAAGAAAATATGGTAAACAAAGAAACCATAAGATTTTGATATGGTGAATGTGAGTCGAATCCAGGCCCGCTAGATCAACACCCGAGAGCATCAAAGCGAGCAGACATGTAGACCCATCTTTCATCTCTGTGCACCTTACCATGCTTCCTTCTTCCCCCTTGGTCCAGAGCATCGGCTTATTGTACACAGGTTCCAAATTACACTTTTTTTTGGACACAAAGGATCAAAAATTTAGAGAACGGATTGAAACTATTTTACTTAAAGGAAATTCCATAAGGATTCAAAAAAAGAGAAACGAGATGGCCAATTAACAAATGAATTGGAAGAAATTATTACCGTTGATCAGATAATTGTAGTCTGATTTTTTTTCAGTCAACACTTTTTTTCAGCAAATGTTATCCTCATATCAACGGCATCGAAATATTACCAAGTGATTACAGAAAAAAAATTAACTTGGGGAAAACAAAGAAATAGAAGATCAGAAATATTTTGGAGGAAACAAAACAGTAACTCTTAAGGAGACAAAGAAGCTCAGAAGGATCCATTGGTAGTTTTTAATCAGAGAGGGAACCCTCTCATAAAATAGGTAGATTGCAACATCACAGCCTCTAATCTCATGAATAAACGAATAAACAAATAAAAGATTGCGAGGAAAATAGAAAAAAGAAATCGAAAATAGGCCAAAAGAACCTGATAGAAGGGGGATTTGAGAAGGCGGGAGACTTCCGGGATCGCCGTTGGGTGGAAGAAGGGAGGTGAAGGGTTAATATAGAGGAAGACAACAGGGGAATGGTTAGGGTTAGGGTTTCCACCGTTTGCAGCTTTGTGTAATTACCAAAAGATCCTTGATTGGTCCAAGGGCCCCGAACCAGCTAATAATTTCTCGATACAGTGGACGTCTACTCCGAATTCAAGGGTTTGTTTGGATTTGTCCAATATCCTCTATGCTTCATTTAGATCTATATAATTAAAAAAAATAAATTTAAATTAGATCTAAAATATTCAAAAATCTGTAGAGTGAATCGTTCCAATTTTATAGGATAAAAATAATGACCTAACAAATAGGCCCTAAATTATAGCCTACTAAATCATCATGACTGAGTGGTGAATACATTGCACTCTTGATTTTTTTTTTTTCACAATTTATATTTTGATTTTCTTTATATGATGATCCATTTGGGATGGTGTGAAAAAATGTTTATTTATGCAGACATATATGGTTGTTGATAATTATTTTGCCTTTGAGGAAAACTTGTCATAAAATTTATTAATTTTGTTGCATTTACTATATTACGGCATTTTGGTACAATTTATGATATAATAATTTAAAATTTAAAAAAAATTCAAAAATGAGAAAAGTTTGGATGATAAAAAATAAAATAATAAAATTAAAATATAGGCTTTTTGAATTATTCTAAAATTTATTTAACATAAATATAGAAGAGGAAAAAATAAATGATAGAAAAGAAATCAGGCAATGATGTGCATTACTATTAATCTATTATATATAAATTTGTAAAGTAGTCGTGAATAAATTGTAGAATTTGTATATAATTCAAGAATAGGTGAATAGTTCTGGATCAATTCATTATGAGAGAGTAATTTAGAGGATCATTGGTTAAGATAAAGTGAGAGCAATTCAAGAATTGTAACTATGATCGGTAGAAGATAAAAAAAAAAAGAAACAAGAAACGCATATATTATAAGAGAGTTAGAAGTAAAAGGATTTATTATTTTGTAAGTAATCCTTGATTCACTTATCTTCTGTTTTCCTTGATAGATGAAGGGAAGATCTTATTACATACACTTGAAGAAGCAGCCACAGGCATCAACATTACAACGATTGAGCAACAAGGGAGAAAAATCTCAAATGCCAAAAATATAGAGGATGTGGTCAGCTTTATGATTTTCTTTGCATAGGACATGAGAAACCTGAAACTTGATTAGGAAAGCAGTGTAGCCAGCAATGTGTCCAAGGTAAGGATAAGTAGATGATTGAATGTTGTCGAATTATTTGATCATCATCAACCAACTTTTTATTCCAACCTCACCTTAGAGGCATGCAAGATTTCAAGATAAGGATAAGTGGAGTGGACACCATCAAACCATTTGACCGACATCAACCAATCTCCATCCAACCACACCTTAGAGGCATGCAAAATTCTAAAGGCCACTTTAGACATCCTTAGTAGTTAATTCAGCATGTAAATGAGATGCAAAGGAATAGCAACAACAAGCTTAGGGTTTCTTGCCAATCTGATCAGGTGAGTAGATCTGTTGTAATTAATTTTTTACATTCACTTATTTTTCTATTGAATTCTTAATATGATCCTAGCCAATTCATAATTTATTTGTTTTTAGCAAATTAGGCAACTCTAGTTTAAAATAAATTTAATTACATCATAATTCTCTCAATTATCCCGTTTATTAATATCACCTTTAGAATATTGCTGGTCAAACATGGTTGACCAAATTATTTAAAGATATTACATTGCTTTAACAATCTCATGCTTCTTCATAATCTGCATGCAAATCAAATTTTATGATTATAGTTATACTTGAGCAAAACCAAGCCATATAGCTATTAAACCTTGTGCAATTTCTCTCTCTGTATAAGACATGTTGCATCTCGAGTGCTCGCTATATAAACCCCCTTTTTTTTTTTATATTTACCAACCCATCTTTCAAATTTATCCTATTGATCCTTGTGATGCTTCAAACCTTTGGTCTTTGCCCTCCACTAAAATTTTGCAACAATAATCCAGGAAGTGGTGACATTATTTCCCAACAACCCATGGCGATGCTTCATACTACACCATAGAAAGACTTTGTCTCTCATGGCCCAGCTCACTAAGACTGCTTCATGAAACAAAATACACCGAGCAAGATCTCACTCTAATAAATTACATCAAGCATCCCACAAGGGCTTCCCATTTCAGGTCCATGGACCATCTGTTGCTGAAATGGATGCAGCCCTTCCAACCTCTGCTGATGACCAATGCTTCCATATTCCATTGCTTGCTTTTGCTCATTTAAGCTCCCTTCTCCTCCAACACCTAGGAAGTCCACAGTCATCACATTCCCCTCACCTGTCCCGCCGCCACTGCCACCACCACCATGATGCTCCACATTCTTTGAGAACCCATCATCACCGTTCATCAACATTCGTGCAGTCGCAAATACACCGATGTGATTAATTGAAGGATCGTAAAACTGATTAGTAGTCCCTCCTCCATTGATCCCAAGCAGTTGAGTATGCTCGCTTTGCAACCGCAACTGATCAAACGGCTCATGGGCCTTTATTGGGCCGAAGGGCTTTGTGTCGAAGGCCCAAGTAGGCCCAGCCATTACAGAGGGAAAGCTCCTGTGCATGATATTGTTCCCACTGGCAGTGGCACCCATTTGGGCTGCTTTCTCTAAAAGAGCAGTGGCTGACATGTGGGCTGATCCAACCATCAACCGATCCATACTAACATCATCGAGCCCATCGAAGCCCATTGGGCCACGACAACTGAGTTGAAGGCTAGAGGAGGGAATGGTCCTTAGGTTTTCAGCCATGGTGAGAGGTCGATTGGAGAAGGCCTGGGGTGGTGGGTTCTTCATGTCGTCATGCCTGAATTTGGAGAGACCGATAGAGGTGGCATTGGCGTCGAGAGGGATCATGAGATTGGGGGCCTGGCCTTGTAAGCTTGAGGCCATGGCAGCCATGAGTGGTTGGTTTAGCTTGTTGTTCTCTTGGGCCAAAGCATTACAGAAGGCCCTGTGGGTGATGAAGCTATCTCTCCTGTGAAACATGAGAAAAAAGATTGAAATTTTATAAGGCGACAACTGAACAATACGGACTTCCTTTTGCTCAAACTATACAGTTCCAATCATTTCAATGTAATAATAGTGGAATGTTCAGGCATTTACAAATGAAGGCATGTACAAATGCATACACAAATGCAAGTATAATAGTGAAATTTTATAGGCAACAACCGAATGGAAAAAAAGATTTTATGCAATTTTTTCTTTCTTTTTCAAATGTTCAGGCATGTACAAATGCATGTATAATTAAAAATCAACAATCTGATCGAGTCTGGTGCAACAAAGTTTGGAGCGAGATAATATGAATTGCATAAATATGCCATCAAACTTGGTTCTTGAATGAAGCTTTACCTTAAAACTTGGTGGATATATGGTGTATGGGGTCAACTAACTTTACTTGATATGTCGTAGTTCAGGCTCGACAAAAATCCTAGGTACAGAATATGAAATGATTTTGACTCCCATAAAGCAGGCATTGATGCAGAAGTGGGCTCAAATTGTAGGAAAAAAGCAAACTTAATAAAATGGTTATGGTTATGGCTTGGCCTAAACAAACTGCCATCTGCATGTAATAACAAAACCAAATTTTGCTGTTTGATCATTTATTAGGACCAAGCAAAACCAAACCTGGAAGTCTAGTTGCTGCAATTGACCTATTTCTAATGTTTGATTTATGGAGGAGTATGGTCCCACATAACCCTATAAAAGTAGTTCATGAGCTCTAAGCTGACCAGAAGATAAAATGACTGCTAAGTTGTAGTAATTTATATAGTAAATGGTTCAAGAATTCATCACAGTTACATCTAATATAGTTGGTATTACTATACTTACGCGACTTATGTAGCATCTATAGTTTCTAGAAAACGTAGGGGAGTGAACAGGTGATGTGTGGGTTGGGAAAATCCATTTTATCTATGTCAAAGGTGACGACATAATCTAATCTGTGAAAGTTGGACTTCAAATTCTGCATGCAGACGGTAACTGTCACACCTACGCCTGCCACCATAAATATGTTCAAAGTTCTAAACTCTGAAAAGGACCTCAGGATAAGGTCAAAGTTTTGAGCTCATACGTTGCCCAAGGATCAAAAACATGGACCTTTTTGGTCCACATTCAGATTTCTCTATTTTATATACCTTGTGCAAACTTCGGCCCTCAGACGCCTGACCTTTGGAAAGCCATCATGCTGCTACTTGTACAACAGAAGTGATGTAGTAATTGTCACAAAGATGGTTTAATCTTCAATAATCTTTTGATTATACCATGCTATCATTCCACTTGCCAGTCCCATCAAGATGGTCAAATCATGCCATCAATTATGCAATTGATAAATAGTTGGCCTAAGGATTGATTCATTGGATTCTCAACTTTCTAATTTTCCTGTTTCATCCTAGTCCTTCATTTGGTCCAGGCTACATGAAAAAAGGTTCATGTCAAAATATCTAATATACAGTAGAACGGTAGACAATTGATTTAGTCCAAGGAAGAGTGTAGGATTTCATTCCCTTAATACTATTGTCTGCTTCTAGAAATACAACCTTTGAGAGCATCCAATTGGACACCTTGGTCAGGGCACGCTTTGTTCTTTGTTTACTTGCATGGTCCCTATTGCCTCAAAAGAAAAATTGCATGCTTCCCTCTTGGTGCTGCAGTATGCTTTTGTGTGTGGTGAAATAACATATGATCCTGGCCCCTTCAAAGCAAATGAATACCGAGTCCACTATATATGTGTTTAGAATATGTACCAACTCTAGCACATGAATCCTAGGAATGTTGATCTCTAACAAACTAACCATGACTTGTTTTAAATCATAATACTGCAAGAGCGTATTCTTATGAATAGCTCTACAACTAAATATTTTTAACCATTAACTAAGAAATATAATGAACAAAATTAATGTGAATCAACCTGGAGAAGATGGTGCCACAGTCACACTTGTACTCCCTGGTTCCACAGATTTTGGAGTGAGCCTTCCAATCTGACTGCACTGCATACTTCTTCGAGCATTTGTCACACTTCCACTTCTTCTCTCCATGTTTTCGGCAATAATGCTTCTTGATCCCAGTGAGATCGCCGAGGGCACGGCTTGGGTTGTGGTGCACGCATGTGGGTTCGGGGCATACATACACCCTTTTTCGGATCTCCGTGCTTGTTCTTTGCTTTAGTTTCCATGGAAGGTTGTGGCCTCGGCGGTGCAATTGAAGGTTTTGGTCCCTTTGGAAGCCCTTGTGACAAATTTCACAGATAAAGCGGCTGGTTGCCATTAGGGTTTCTGGTGATAAAGCGATCACCTCCGCAGTCGGGTCTGCATGTCATTAGTGAGAGATGTCATCATCTTTATGAGCACCTTCGTCTCCATCTTTATGCAAAATTAATTAATGGTAATTATAGAGTTTAATTTATCTTCTTTGGAACTAGTACGCTTAAGGATAAACGAGCCGCAGAACAATGTTTTACCTGACAAAATCATAATCTTGCAAATTATGATGAATGAAAGAGAGATTTTTAATTCCTTGTTATATCATTCTTGTATGAGAACATATTATGAGTATCACAAAATTAAACACTATATATATGTGTGCGTGTATAAAGGATCTGGATCAGGATCAGTAGATTATTTTGAGGTATCAGACCACTGGATCTATATATATATATCCAGCAAAACACTGTAACTACTGATCAATATGAGGCATGTAGAGGAGCAATGTTAGCAACAGATAAGACTGCATATGCTCATGATTTGAAAACAAATTCATCAGGCATATATATGGTGCAAACTGGCAAGTAAAAAACCATCATGGGAGCTACAAGAATAAATATGAATCTTTTTATTAGCAACAGAAGGTTTGATTTAGATTCTTCTTCTTTTCTTGTCAGAGGAGAGAGAGAGAGAGAGATGTAGATTCTTCTTAACCGCACTTCTCAGATTTATGATTTTTTTTTTCCTTGCATGGTGAGTTGATACTCTGAACAAAAACTAGCATACATAAGACTTCTTCTTCTTCTTCTGATAAAATTAAGTACATGAGTCTAGTTTCTAATTACCTTGACATACAAATAGTAATCTATATGATGTGGTTTAGAAAATTATAGATGAAAAATATATACAATTCTTTGTTCATGAAAATTGAAGTCATTAATGTTTCCTCTAAAAGTGGTCAGTTTAAATATATCTTACCATGTATGCCATATACGTCACAGAAACAGAAATGTCAGCAGATCTATTGGCTTAGAACAGAATGTTCATTCAAGTTGGTTATTAGATTCAATATGTGATTTTTCATATGATCATCTTTATTTAAGCTTAGCAGTCCAAAAGGATGGAAGAAAACATGGAGACAGTAATTATTGGTTCTTCCCATAAAAAATTACTTGGAATCATCACATGACTTCAAAACAAGAGAAAAAGAGGAGAGTGACCATAGATGGAGAAGATCACTCTTTTGCCTGTACGAGAATGCCAACAAGTGAGAACATTTTTTACGGGACAAGTTGGGAGGTAGCTGATAATACGCCAAATTAAAGAGTGTGAGGAATCTTCCTGCTCTCCTCTCCTAGTTATCAACTATGCTATTCAAAAACAGTTCATTGGAAACCAGAATAGTTTACCGCTTGTCACTTTTTATTTTATGTTCTTCAGAACAACTGAGATGCAGACCACCTAACAGTCACTGCAATTATTGAAATTCCTGACCAATAATTGAACCCTTTCACCCACCCCCAAAAGAAAAACAATTAGAGTTTCTTTCTTCAGTTTAAATCTTTAACAAAAAAAAAAAAAAAAATCATACTTAGTTCGAAATGTTGATCATTTAGCTTCTTGATTCTAAAATAAGCGGAAAAGAAAGAATGAGGGCGTGCAAGCTGTCGTAGTTAACCACCTGGATTTCCTGGGAGGTTCCGTTTCTTCTTGACAGCCAGCGGTGGTGGCAGCCGTGAAGTGGAGACATCACTGTTAGCTCTGGCAGCCGCTGGGCCTTCAAAAAGGTGGTGATGGAGCTGCTGTTGTTGGTGGTGCTGATGGTCTTCATCTTCTCCTGTGTTGATCCCAGAAGAGAAGCTCCCACCATCTCCTGTTATGTTTGACATGAACAACAAACTCCTCCCTTGCTCTCTCTCTCTCTCTATTCTCTTCTTATTTCCCTGTTTTCTTCGCTCCTCTTCCTCTCTCTCTCTCTCTCCCTCTATCTCTCACTTCATGTTGGTGGTGATGGCAAGGGTGGGGAAGGGGGCAGATGTTATGAGGTGGTATTCTTTCTTTTATTGTGGGAGGAAAGGGCACCCAAGGTATTTCAAAATGATATTTGTTATTTAATTTTTTCTGCTTATTTAGTTTGCTTATGGCTTAGAGGAAGACAAAGTCTTCAATTACTTCGGTGAACGAGTCCTTCTGATTGCAACCGTGTCTCCTGGAATCCCCTCCTCTCTCTTCACCCTCTCTTTGTTTTCCCACTATAGGGCTACATACATGCTTTGTAGCATGGGGAGACCCATAATTAAAATACACTCTTTATGTTTATCTACGTCCAGGGATATTTTTTGAATATTTCTGCAAGTTCTAGACATGAAAAAGCATTTATGTGCCTTGTATACATGTTATGTAATTGACAATAAAAATGATAAAAATTGGCACTTCTTATTGGTAATATAATATTACATGATATTGTTTCTTTATTTATTTATTTATTTTTGGTTCATTCTGATCAATAATCGGAACATTGGCTAGGTGGCAGATTGCATCGTATGGTTGATTTGGGACTTGCTTGGTTTGAGGGGTTGTTTTTTTTTTTTTTTTTTGGAGTATTAGAAATGGATGAAATTAATATTGATGAGGGATGTTTTCCACATAAACTGCCTGGACATTTGAGTCAAAAAGACCTCGAAAGAGTTTGGGATTTGGAAGATAAAGTAAAATGCCCCTTTTATGCTTAAAATTTTTTCAAACGGATGATTGGATTGCTGCCAAATGATTCATCCCACCTAGATGGGATTTCCAGCAAAACTTTCGTTGCAGAAAATAGCGACAAATGAAAATAAAGCTTGAATGAAAATGATTGTATATATATATATATATATATAATGATCTTTCAACGGTCCAAATAAAATTGATCAAATCTGGATCTCCTCAGATGTCACACATGATGACATCAAGACCGACTATTGATCGAACGGTTCGATGTACCTGCTCGCAGATCATGCCACCTCATCGTTATCCGCGTGAATAGCTCAGAGCCAATGATGTTTGGCTACGTGGCCAAGATTTACTAGTCAGAATCAAATCATCCAGATTTTTTGGACACCGAATTATCTTTTCGAAACGATAGCCGGCTTACAAACTGCCAGCGTAGAAGATCAGAACATAGTATAACTGCTCATTCCACGATCATATAACGTCGGAATGTACGGATCTCACATATTTAACCATTATGAACGGTTATCGACTATATATCATGATCGTTAATAGGCATAAATAGTCCATTAACTTCATGATTATGATCTAATAAAAAGTGAGACCACATGCTCGACGGTTACATCTGAATTATCTATAAAAGAGAGGTAAACAACAGCATTGGTGAGATAATTCTGGATTAACACTTTGTCATTTCAAATACTCTTTATCTATTGTTTACTACTCTTCACTGACTTAAGCATCAGAAGATTCCATCGGATACGATTCCAGTCAGTATGAATTTTATTTTGTAGATGCTCTTCACCGATGATGAACGCTACAGGAGATTGGCCGCAACAGAATTCTTTTTGTATGTATGTAAAGAAAACTAAGAAAACAAGTGTAAGTTTCCCAACATTAAACCTTGAGGTGTTGCCAAAAATCATGTCACCGGATTGAGCTTTTGGTGTCCTTGATTTATATAACATGAATATGTAAGATATGCCAAAACTATTATTGAATAAGCCATATAGATCCATGGAGAAATTCTTTGTCCGCGGATGGTGTAGATAATCTGACGTGGAGTGCACCGCTTTATATGATTGATCCACATAGCCATTGCTTTCTAATGCACATTTAATGTCTACAGTTTTACTTATTCGTTTGAAAATTTTGAATGAAGAAAATATCCCTACTTTTTAAAAAAAACTATGACAGCTTATATCCATATTATGACATCATGCGTGCATACAAAAAATCATAATTTTAACGTATAATGTCATAGTATGCCGCAGGATGTTATAATTCAAACGAAAAAGTGGAACTGAAGATATTAAATATGCATTGGAAAATGGTTGGATAAAAATGTCCCTTCTTTATTATGACATCCTGGCCATATTAAGATATTTTGGATCATATTATAACATTCTGTATGCAGAAAGTCATAATTTTACGCAGGATATCATAATATGCCATAAAATTTCATAATTTTCTAAGTCATATTATGATATCCTGCATGTAGGAAGTCATAATATACCACAAGATGTTATAATTTTTTTCAAAGAACAGAAATATTTTTATCATATAAAATTTTTAAACGAAAAAGTAGAACTGCAGGCATTAAATGTGTGTTGAAAAATGATGACTATGTCGACCAATCACATAAAGTGGTGTACTCTACATCGAATTTTCTACACCACCCGCAGTGCACAAAGAATTTTTCTAGATCCATGTCATGCCTGTTGAGCCACAAAATACTTCCAAGGCTGGTATTGTTATCTATTTTTATTGGATGAAACTTGTTTGTCAATAAGCTAACATGATAAATCATTACAGCAGCAATATTTTTTTCGTTACGGCTTCCCCTTTCTATTATAGTGTATAAAGATGGCATAAGCAATATCAAATTATTTTCAAAAAAATGCTTCAAGAAATATAATTTAAAGTAGTTGGGATAAGACTCAATAGTCATAAGCGGCAAAACCAGATCAAAATGATGAAAAGGTTTACATGCTATTACCCAGGCAATTCCACAGAAATATCTCAAGTTCATGCGATCATGAAATAGCAATAGCAAATCATTGCAGTAGCAACTTTTGGACCACTTAGCAAAACTATTTGCGCATTAATATAGAATGCAGACATGATTTCCTCTTTAGAAACTCAATATTAGGAATCTTGACCTCTACTAAAATCATTTGATTTTAAGCAAACGTAAACACATTTCTGCTACAATAAAAAAATATTTAGAGTTTAAGATAGCAGCATGCTAATTCCTTGAAATGCGAGGACATTTGATTATTCTATTAAAATGGGGTACATTGCTGTAAAATTCTATTTTATTTTTATTGTTGCGATGACATTTGGGAGTTGCTTCAGTAATTGCACCCCCTGCAAGCAAATATTTTGGGTTACAATGTCAAGTGGTTCAACATCAGCTATCTAAACATAAGTAGTTCTACAAATTATTAATTTTATATAAATCTCTCCTAAAAAAAAAGATAAATTATGTTCCTAATCCTTAAACTAAATCAGATTTTTTTAAATGTCCTTAAACTATAAAATCTTAATTTTAGTTTCTTACTTTCTGTATCATTTTAATGTAGTCCTTTCTCCAGATTCCGACCACTTTTTCTCATTGAAAATCCTAGTTGGTAATTATTGATGCTTACAGGAGAAAAATATCTGACGAATATGATATAGCACAGATGATGTGGCATACAAATGATGATATGGCATGATAGGTAAAAATTTTTATTTGTTAATATGGCATGGGTGATGACATGATATCTGATGTAGATTTTTTTTGAAAGTATTTAATCATCAAGAGATACGTTAACACTCATAGATGATGTGGCATAAATGGCGTGGTGCATGCATGATGACATAACATGAGTGATAAATGGCATCTGATATGGCATTCTTTTTAATAGTGTCCAATCAGTTAGTAACACGTCATCACCTATAGATGATATGGCATAGATGACGTGACATGGATGATGATATGGCATATAATATAGAATTTTTTCAAAAGTATCTAATCAGTGAGTGTCACGTCAGCAACTTAGTGCTACATTAGCACCCATATGCTACATCTTCACTGATGTCATATCATCGTCCATATATCATAAATTATATTTTCATCCTCTAAGTTTCATAAATATTCTTAAATGGTCCTTATACTTTAAAAAAATTCTAATAAGGTCCTTTGACTTTTTAGTATAATTTAGTTTAATCTTTCCAGTAGAATGGTAGAGAAGGTGATAATTATGATCCAAGATGAGTCATTAGATGCATTCAAAAAGTCAAAAATGATTGTCAAAATAGAGAGCAGAGTCATTAGATGTATTCTTTGCCATCCTACTTTGCCATCCTACATTAGAATCACCACCTTCTTTGCCATCCTACATTAGAGTCAATAGAGAGCGGAATGTAGAATCACCACCTTCTTTGCCATCCTACTGGAAAGATTAAACTAAATTATACTAGAAAATCAAAGGATGTAATTAGAGTTTTTTTAAATATAAGGACTATTTAAGAACATATATGAAACTTAGAGGATGAAAAATATAATTTATGGTATATGGACGATGATGTGGCATATAGGTGCTGACATGACACTGAATTGCTGACATGGCACTCAGTGATTGGATACTTTCAAAAAAATTTCATATTAGATGCCACATCATCATCTATACTACGTCATCTATGCTATGTCACCTATAGGCGTTGATGTATCACTAAATGATTGGATGCTATTGAAAAAAAATTCTAAGTCATCATCCATACCATGTCATCATGTATATGCCATACCATCTATGCCACATCATCTATGAGTTCTGATATGTTCTTAGTGATTCGATACTTTTGAAAAAAATCCATATCAGATGCCACGTCATCACCTATGCCATATCAGCAAATAAAAATTTTCATCCATCATATCATATTATCATTCGTATGCCACATCATTTATGTCATGTCATATTCATTAGACATGTTTCACCACATAAGTACCAATTATTGCCAGCTATGATTTTTGATGAGAGAAAGTTGTTGGAATCCAGGGAAAAGACTACATTAAAATGATTCAGAAAGTACAGAGATTAAAGTTTAGGATTTTATAGTTTAAGGATCATTTAAAAAAATTCGATTTAGTTTAGGGACTAGAAACATAATTCCTTCAAAAAAAAAAAATAAAGAAACCTACCCAGAACGGCAAGACAATCTGCTAAATTACCCAGATTGCCAAAGTGTTACCAGCACTGAATCTAAGAACAATGACAAATACAATGACTAGGAATCGTCCACTAGTCCTGATCATCTAGCACTCTATATCAGTAACCACAAATCAACCATCTAAGTGATGGCCTTATCCAAGGTCCACATAGTTTTTTGATAGAATAGAGTACAAAGGAAAACAAGAACTTGCCTATGTAACAAAAACTATTTGTTAATTGCTAGTCTTTTACACTTAAGAGATAGCTACAAAGCAATACTAGAAGAGTAACAAAAACTATTTGTTACTTGCTAGTCTTTTACACTTAAGAGATAGCTACAAAGCAATTCTAGAAGAGACATCTTCACAGCTCAAAATTAAAATTTTGGAAGAAGCATCTCTTAGGGACAGCAATAAGCTCAAGTACCTGCCTATTTTTCTTTGTATAATCTATAAAGTCTAGTGAGGTGTCTTATTACCATTGGCAATGCCACTGAATGCCATTAGTTTCCAAAGTCAAGCAATTATTATTTTAACCACGTCCCATATTCAATATTTCTCCCAACATTAGCTCATTGTGATATGGAATTGCCACATTGACCCAGGAGCACTAGAATAGAAAGAGTGTGTAAAGAAAATGATTGGTATAAATTGCACAGACACGATCCTTTTGTCTTGCTCGATGATCTAATGGACTAAGTTGGAGTGAGGTCATATAAGAGGCATGTTAATGTTGTTTGTTCATATCTTGTAAAAGAGATAGGAAGTTTCGCCTCATCCTATCTGATCTCATGTATTATTGACTGGATCTGGAATGAGGCGAAGTAGGTGGAAGTTCATTTGCTACTCCGTGACAGCTGAGAGTCCTTCTGTCATTCCTCTCGATGGCTATTCGACATATCTTCCAGAAGATGAAAGTGTTGTGAATTGAGTTGCTTTCTTTATTGTCGACTACATTAGAGATTAGACCTGACGTCAAGGTGATGAATTCCCAGGAGTATTTAGTGGTATTTTATATTCTGATTTTTTGGATTATACTCACACTAGAATAGTGTGATCTCCTACTATTACTAAAAAAGAAAAGAAAAAAAAAAAGAATGTTGCACTCTACAAAGCCATATAAAATTAGAGAGTGCATCGTCGAGGTCCTTAGCTGTAAAACAATATATTCCATATGTGACAAAATTTATGTTAGTTTAAAGCCTAAGTATTTTTTAGTGTAGATTAGCTTTCCCTTCCATTCTACTCTCTTCCATTTGCAATAGCTACTCGTGATCCCCTACTTCAATACTTAAATATAATTTTATTAAGGCATCAAAGGAAAGGTGTCAATGTTCACAAGAAAATGGAGGCATGAATACTACTTATATTTGATTGTAGGGGCTAATGTCTACTCGATTAGTTAGGCATGATAGATAATTTAAAAGAAGTAGATTGGTACATCTTATTACAAAGAAGCTTCTCATTATACAGAATTATCAATGGCAAGCATCATGCACATGACCGAATGGTGAAAATGTTTTTTTTCTTTTCTTTTCTTTTCTTTTTTTGGAGAAATATAGTGGTACCAAATTTTCAAATTAATGAAGGATGTATCCATGAAATAACTTTTGATGGCTTGAAATGTTTCTTATTTAGTTAAATGGATATGATTTTGATGGCTCAAAAAACTTGCAAATTTCCACACATAAATGTTAAGTTCATCTTTGACTTTATGTGAGTCATTGTTTCAGTTCATCTTTCCTTTTTCTGTGTTTTGGTTAAAAATGCTTAGCATGTACATGTTAAACAACTATATATGTGGAGAAAAGTAGTAGTCTTTTTTACAATTCTCTTAGATGTTTCCAAGATTGGAAAAAATGAATACAAGATGATGACAATATGGTATTGGAATCAACAAAGGTAAGGTAATATATTAGAAAAAATTTCCTCATAAATGCCAGTATCATATCCTAAAGAATTTCCTCATAAATGCTAGCATCATTATCATAATTAAACTACTCTGCTTGTATCATTAAGAGGTCGATGAATTTTAGGAAGACAGTGTGAAGCCAACTATTAAGAGACGATGCTATATCTTCCCTCTTTTCAATTTACAACAAAAATCTAGTCTCTTTGGGACATCACAAGGTCGCATTCTATATTATAATCAAGGTGAATACTAGATGATGTTAACAATACAACCACCAAACAAAGTCGGTCGTGAATCATTTTATCCCATTTCTTCACAAAAATAATAGCATATGATAATGGAGTGGTCAATAAAACATTCACATGAAAGATACAGGATGGAAAAAAAAATCCATTGAATGACAAGGACAATCAAAAGAGAGGACTTTAATTTGTTTCAATGCTCAACCTTGCCGCTTGGGATTTGTCATCTTGATGTCGAGCACTGTGAGAGGTACGTCAATAATAAGATTCTTCGATAGTGATATTTGGCATATACTATTACCATAGTAAATTAAACGAAGGTTTTTATGTTTGTCTCTTGGGGAAGATGTTGGGGAGGTTTGCAATCAAACAAAGATATTGGTTGTTGCCATGGATCATCCACATGTAAGTTCGGTGTGTAAAGTAATTCTTCACATGAACCATGTATGTGCCATAACTAGGTCTAGTGAGGGAGATCATCCACAAAGATGAATATTGCTAGGGGGGCTTGTTTGATCAAGTTCCTCTTATGATGTTGTAGTGGCTGCGTCTCGCGAAATCGTGGCAAAGGGACATTGGTGTAACTCACCAAGGTTAATTAGATATGTAAGGATTATGTTGAATCATGTACAAGGCCAATCATATATGAGTCCAAGAAACATTTTTGTATGACTGTCTGGTATCCAAAATCGATTTCCTTGCCAAGCTGAACTTTTGTAGATGGTTGAGATTATTCATGTATGGGTTTGCACAACTAATGAACTTATTTAGCTAACATGTCACTCTGGAGTTATTTACCTCAGTTTTAGGAGTCAGTATTTTATAAAGGAGTAATGCCAAGGGATGCCTATTTCATGCCATGTGGAATAAGGGGACTGATTTTGCTCACAAAGTGTTACAAATCATGGGATAATACTACAAAAGAACTAAATAATGAAATCCACTAATAGAGGTCTTGATTTGCTGCAAGGGGACCCCTTTTCTCCTTTATTATTTGTGCTTGCCATGGATTTGCTAAACAAGATACTTTTGAAGGCAAAGCAGAATCAAGTTATGGAGGGCCTGCCGGGATTGCTGGGGGAGTAATCAGTCTACAATAAGCCAATGATATTTGGTTATATAATGAAGCCAAGGAGAAGTATATAGGAAGTCTAAAATTATTGTTGTGTTGTTTCAAAGGGGCCTCTAGATTAAAAATTAATAATGCCAAGAGCTCGGTGGTCTATATTGGCAGCTGGCAAATACAAATTGGCTTCCTCTATGGACAGCACCATAGTTTCCAGGTAGAAAAACAGGGCCTGAAATGGACCACCAAATGACTCACTAGAAGCCAAAAGTGAAATGAAAATTCTACAGCCAATGCATCTCTCATTGGTTCTTCGATTATTTTTCTCAATTTTTCTTCGATCTTTTCATTTTCCATGAGGCAAATTTACTTCCAATAATAGTTTCCAAATAAAAGTGCGGACTCGTAGTTGACACAAGTCTTCTCATATGTCACAATATTGGATGGGCCAAGAGCAGAAATCAAGGGCATTATAGTGTTCTTTGTCTACTTAACCTAAAGCTGCTTTGGATAGAGCACCCATGGCATATATCACTCTAACCAAGCTTAGATATGAAATCCCTCAAGGAATTTGACATTTAAGATCCAACCCAATCCTTCTAGAAGTGGACCTAGAGTGGTAAATCCCAAGAAGCTAAGTAGACCAAGGGCTCTATGCCCTAGTTTTGTAGGTCAAAAAGTCTACTATTAGGTGGGAGAAGAATAGCCCATGCTAAAAAGAAGTTGCATACCATATTAGTAGCATGGTGATCACTTGTATCCCCCTTAATCTACTGCTATACCACATCTCAATTCTTATTCTTGTTTAATATTTTCTCAACCAACATCCAAGCCACTTAATGTCACCACCTTTTACATGCATCCCAAGCTCTCAGCCTCACGATATTCCTTGATCCCTGATCTGTGTAAATATTTTAAGCAGCTTAGTTGGAGGGCACCTAATCATGCTATTGGTAAGACTTCGAAGCAAGGGAAGTGCAATTAAGCATGTCTTAGGTGGCACTCAAAATGATGGTCCATGGGCTACGCTATTACATGCATGGACTGGAATGAAGCTGTAATTAGTTTCTTCAAGTATAAATAAGAAACATAAATCCATTCAAAAAAAGTAAATGTAGGAACATAAGATTGTGGGGAGATCTTCTTTCATGGCATTGATCGTTGGACCGTATTTTGTACAGATCTTAAAACATCTTGAATTAGTTCATTCGTCAATCTGCACTGATTTTAAGATGATGATTGCATGATCCAACAATAGACTGTGCAAAGAAAGGTGAATTATAGGAAAAATATAACCTTGCCCTTGTTGGAAGGGGAATGAATTAGTAAATCTATGTATCGGGTGGAAAACTGGACTCTTGGTTACAAGCAAACTTTTACTCCTTTAGGTGCCTAAAAGACTATAATGATTGAAAAGTTCAGAGGAGCTTTTGTTAGACCAGGGCAAAAATATTTGATGGTCGCTATAGGTATGTGCTGGATATCACTTTGGGCTGGAATCTTATGAAGTTGATTAATTAGTGCAAAATGACAAGTAATCTTTTGTAAAGTTGTCATTATAGTCTAGCTAGCCGCTACGCTATCTTGAACCTTCGTTCAAACCATGGTACAATTGTCTAGGGAGTCGGCCTCTAGGATGTAAGCTGTCTAGATCCTTAAATGTGCACTCCTCAATGTCACCACCATTTCTAAGAGACTCCAAATGCTTTTTTTATGGCCTACAACTTGTGTCTCGAGCTCCATGAATGATAATTCTCAATGATATTTTTCCATTTTCCTTGTAAAAGATGAGGGGCATGGGAAAGAAAGGAGGTGGATGAAAAAAAATTATATCCTACATGGCATGCAGTACATGGCTGCTATCAATTATAGCCAATCATTTTTATACGAAGCATCGAGAAAGCGCTTGATGGATGAAGGCCTATAAGAACAGATGGCTGTAATTGTTGGCATACACAACTATGTGGTGCACATCATGCGGGATATAATTTTTTGAAGAGAGAAGAAGAAGGAGGGAGAGAGAGAGAGAGAGAGAGAAGAAGAAGAAGAAGAAGAAGAAAAAAAGCTAGTTATGCATACTAGTTGCAATATTATGGGCGTTTATTTATTATTTCATAGATTTAAGGGTGTCTCCAGTTTGTTATAAGCGGGCCAAATGGGAGCCTGCTTGGCCGCATGCCATTTCTCCCATTCGTGGGCTATTTTGGGAAGTGACTCTGACTCCATTTTGGGCAACGAAAAGCCCAAAGTGGATTGCTGTTGAGCCAAACCGGCTTCACTCCTTCAGACACCCAATTACAGGCAGTTAAACAAGCCTAAAAATATGAGCTTAATGCTCTTGATATGGGTCCCTCACTAATTTTTATTTAAACGTGATATGCCCTAGATGTGGCGTGCTTGTATCCAATTCACATAAAGTGCATTCAATTGGAAACTACCAAGTTCTTGGTTCAATTAATGGTGCATGTGGTAGGGACCATTTCAAGTTAGCATTCTTATATTTTTTTAGCCAATTGGATCTTGAACTTGCTCGATGAACCATTCCTATTGACTTTGTCATACACCTACAAGTTCTCGTAGCATTTAGCATTGGGACCGTAGAGGAAAATGTAAATGATATTATTATATTACTAGCAAATAATCTTGCTAACAAAGTTTAGCATCAAGTTCCATGATTGAACCACATCTCAAATATCAATTGAAACAAGTACATCAGCTTGGTCTCATAGGATCACTTAAGTCTAAATGAACTATCTATAATTTATGATCTAGGTCTAGATCTAACCTATAAACACGTTTGAAGAAATGCGTCCTGCTATTACAATGTGAAATGGCAATACCCAAGATCATGATGATGCAAAATTTCCAAATTTGCATGACCATATATAATAGTTTATTATGATGAACCACAGTTTGTACCTCCCTCACTGTCTCCAATTGCATGTATGCATGCACAATATTTACCTGCTTCTTCTCATTCTCAAATTTATTAGTTTATTTAGAGCAATGCAACTTCTTACAAAAAAAAAATAGGTGGTAAAGTATTTGCATGAATGCACATTCTATTTTCTACATAGAACTCTTTACAATGGAAATATTTTGATGTAAGTAAAACAAACACAGCAAAATGATAAACAATTTTCATCCAAATTACTCAATAATCAAACCATTCAATAGTCAAATCTAAAACTTTCTTCAAGAGGAAGCATGTGTGATAGCTCCAATATCTTTTATAGTTTTCAAATCCTTAGGAGGAAGGATTGACATCTCTCAGCGATCTAGTCAAAAAATTTATTATATCATTGTTTTTGCAAAAGCTATACATTGCTATTCTATTTTTAGAAAAATAACATATTTTGAATTTTATTGAACCTATGCCTTTTTCCAAATGAATTCTAGGAGATAAACCTTAGTGGATTTCATCCCACAATAAATGCAGTAGTTGTTCTAAAAATGCTTTTAGAGTAACAAAGAGGATGCGGAGATAATAATCTAGTAAAATCATATAAACTATCTTTAAAAAAAATACATAGAATGATCCATTCCTATAAAAATAAAAAATAATGTGGATATAACAAAATTATCTCTGTGTCATCTTATATTACATATCTAGCATTTTACATTTAGTGTAAATACAAAGTTAGTCTTGAAGCTATACGTAGATCGGGGATTAAAATAAAATGGTTATTAACATCCAACAAAGGATATAATTTTTTTTTTCCCAGTGACATAAAATCTACAATAGCAGTCAATTTTTGTGCGAACCTCAATTATCCCCTGGATCTCTCCATTTGGGCCTGGTTTTATTAAATTCGAGCTTAACCCGTCCCCGCGGGGTGCGCCATGTGTACCACCCGAGACTCCGGTTTCCCTCCGCCTAGCCCTCCTATATCTAAAGGCCTCCGGCGCCACCATCCTCTCTCTAAGCCGCTCTCCCTGCCCCCCAACACCACCGGAAGCGATGAGTAGCTGGCGGACGCTTCTGGTAAGGATCGGTGACAAGTGCCCGGAGTACGGCGGCACCACCGACCTCCAAGAACACATCGTAAGTGCCTCCTCGGCCTCCAATCCCTCTTTTGTTTAGAAATCTTATGATTTATCCTTCGTTTGATACTTTGTCTGGTAATATTTTGTTCTTGTTGGAAGGCCATGTTAAATTTACTAGGAAATCCCTTTACAATGCTTCTTCGTTCGTTCGTAATCATTAGTTTTTTTTTTTCTTTCAAATTTGTGCGAGTTTTCCTGGTTAACATGTCATGTTACTCTAAGTAGGTTATCAAATAAATGTGAATGTGTCTCTCTAATTTATATCTTAGTTTCTTTCTGACTTCTTTTTAATTTTGTTGATCTTTTTATATATTATGATCATAATTCATTATTTTTTTATTTGTATAATGCAATTTACTGATGCTCCACCTAAGCACCTGGCTTCTTAACTATGTGGTCCCTTGGCCACTTGAATTTTGCACCTGCTATTTAAAGATTTCTTGTTCTATCATATGAATTTGTCTTCTTTATAATGCTATGAGTGGCTACTTATTTTATGCAGTTTTCTGAAATATAAGTTGCATATTGTGAGAATGTTAGATTGAACAAAATATTAGTCAGTTTTTTGAATAATTAGGCTTATTGAAATTGTTTCGTGGAACTTAAAGTTCGTGTTTTTAATTTTTGCATTTTATATGATTGAACCAAATTCTTTATAGTATTTTGTCCTTCTTCTAAAGTCTAGTGGGTTACTGTGCTTCACCAATTTCTATGTATAAAATAACTCTAAATAGCATGAAGTGTCGTCGAAGCATCACATTTTCGAATTTTCTTTTGTTGTTATCTCATATGATGACTTAATTCAAATTTTGGCTATGTACAACGTGTACCATGATCTGAGAGCCCTTATATAACATGATGCCAAAATTGGTTCCTTTTTTTTTCCTAATGTAACAGGATAGCTTGAGGTGGTGAGTACTTTCTTATTAGAGGAGATAGCAATATTGACATTCTCTCAGAGGAATTCTGTCAATATCCTCTCATGAGGCAATACCCTGATGCCTGATTTGCATAAAACATTTGTTTTCCTTCTTTTTTTAAAAATCTATAGCTCAGATTCCAAATAGTGGAAACCAGATACAAGAACATAAATGTTGGAAATAACATTTTTAGAGAGAATGGATGAAGAGACATTGTGATCAAATTGTTTGATTTATCAACTAAATGAATGGACTATTCAAGCGAATCATCTTTTTTGGAGTGATGTCTTATTTTAACAATCAGTTTCCTAAATTTCTTCGAGCCCTATGTCAAACTGATTTCGATTCTACTTTTCAGATTTGACTTGAGAAAATGCTTATTGGAATTTGAAGAATTTAAAAAAAAAAAATCGCACAATTTGCTCTCCAGTAAATATATTTGGCCCTATAAGTCAGTTCAAGCATTCAAAACCAAAATGTATTGATTTTGGGTGGCTGAAGCCATGAATTGTTCTTTGATGTCGGCTTTGACACATGTTACATCAGATTTACGAGAACCTTGGATGACCAAATTCAGTTTTTTTTTTTTTTTTTTTGAACTGTTGCATTTCACCTCTATGGTGCATATTCTCCTTGATTGACATTGAACTTGTAGGTGTTGCCTCTGTATAGTTCACATTGGTAGATGGATGGTCATGCTTTTTTGGTTCCACTTGGGTATGCTTTCAGGGTTCGACTTTGGTTTATTGAGTTATATATTTATGAAAGATTTTTGGGCCGATTTAGTTTCTCTTGTCCTTCACAAAACATCTAACCATAATAACGAAAAACCTCATGATCTGGTCTGTGTAATTGTATTTTATGTATGCTATGTTAGTAGAAATGTAAATTTAAAACTTTTCTGATAATATTTAACCATTAAGAAATGGTTAGTCCCTAATTGAGCATTTCATGTTTCTGAGTTATGCACATGGGTGTACGTTTATATGTTTAATCTGATAAATATTGTTAAATATCATCATGTTGCAGCTACTATTGTTGCCACAGCGACCATTTAAGCCAATATACTACATGCTGGTCATCATTGACCTTTGCATGGTAATTTTATGCTTATCAGGTTTTTGAGACTGGTACATTACTAAACAAAGTTCTGCATGTAGGATAGATGTGAGTCAGAATAGTTGATTTTCATATAATGAGATGGACATATATTTCATTTTTTTTTCTTAATTCCTTTCTAGTGACAATACTTTGGAACTTCCCTCTATCTTGGATTGACGCCTTTCATCTCACTTCTGCTTTGATTGTCATAATGTAGTGTTGCCTTCCGTGCAGTACTTTCTTGAAAATTTTCATATTGCACTCTTTCCTCAAATTCTTTACTGGATTAACCTTTGAGTTATCACTTTGCGCAGTTTTTTTTTTGGTCTTTTAATTGTTTAATGATAATGTGCTCTTCCATATATTTTGCCTGCCTTCTCTTTTCTCTTATCAGCTTTTTGATTCTCAAAAAAGAAAAATCCTTATGGTTGCTGTGTCTGTTTTAGATACTTCACCTAACTATTTTTTTATATAAATATTGCACCTTATGGTGTGTATTCAACGGTGCTTAATTCTATATCCAATATTTTATGGTTGAAGTTTCATTATTATTTTATTATCCAATATTTCTTTTATCATGATACCTGTGAGGGTCAGTGGACAAACTGAAGGCTGAAAATTGTTTTATACCATATACGTATTAATCAATGCCTATGCTTTTTTGTTCTTTTTCCTGTTTTTTAGATTTTTTTTTTTGAACAATTTACATCTTGTGCTGTTTCATCAGAAAAAATTCAGCTCTTTGATAGTCAAAAGGTTGCTCTCTGATTCTTGTGGTACTCTTCTAGGCACTCCCAGGGGCATTCCCTGCTGTTGAAGCAGGAGCTGTCCGTGCTTTCTTTGACAAAATTGCTGATTTGGACATGGAGTGCTGCAGTAGGCTCATTTTATGGTTTTCTCATCACTTGTAAGTCTGGTTTCTTTTTGATGTTTCCATTTTGGTATATGGCATCTGAAAGTAAGCCAGAATTATTTTTCATTGTGGGAAAATAATCTATGGACCCCTTTTTTGAGTCTTATACATTGCATTTCTTTCATTTAGTTTTAGCACCTGTATAATAGATTGTGCACATGTATGAGTTTTTTTTGGTGCTTTTTTGGCATAATAGTTCATAAGCACTTAGATGAAAGAAACTACAATCTTACAAGTTTATGCTATAGATTATTAGCCATTCCTTGCTGTCCATTTTGAATAATGTTGGTTGATAATTTGGTTCTGTCGCTCACTGCTGCCTGTTTTTGTTGGTCAAACTTCCAGTTTAATGATGACAATGGTTGTAGGTTTTGTGGGATGGTTATAGGTTTCATGAGATTATATGAAATGCACTGACCTTCTTTTTGTGATTTCACTCTTTGTAATTTTGTCTTATCAATTGGAGGACTAAACTCATAGGTAATAAGGCTTTTCTTATTTCCAATGTTACACTTGTGAGTAGAAGTTACCACAGTTATTACAAAGTTTTTTTTTGTAGTTCAGCTGTTACAATTCCTTGGCTGCAAGATTGCAAATACCTTTCTTGGCCAATAAAGGTTGGGGCCTAAGTCAAATTACACAAAATTAGCTATCTAAATTATTTCATCCTCTGCTGTTAATAGATGGATTGGCAATTTCCGTACCCATTGATTGTACATAAGAAAATCATGTTGATGAAGAGCATTCTCAAATTTTATGCCCAACCTATAGTGATTGATCCGATTAGAGATTGTCCTGGGTGACTTGAGTATTATAATCGAATCATTGAACTTCAATCCTAGGTAAATATTTTTTTGACCATGAACCATGTGGCTTTTGTTGCACAGTAACATGAACTGATTTCCTATTCAAGACTGCTGGATTTGTGAATCAGGAAGTTTCAGTCTCTTACTCCTATAGTGAAAATTAGAACTCAAGTTGACAAAAATTGCTTTTAGAAAATAGGGACAGGTTGTGTTGGAGGCGAACTCAAGGAATCTAATTCAGATAGATAGAATGCAGACTTCTGTTAAGTTTCTTATAAAAAATATAAATTCCTCCAGTGTTTGATCAAAGACTTCTTGGATATGTTTTCTTCCAAAAGAAAGTGAGATAGATTTTTGTTTCACAGGACTCCCAAGTCCTATCCTTGTACTTGAACTAGCAAACTGTGATAGTTTGACTAAAACTAAAATGCAAATTCTTCCACAGGCCATACAAGAAGGCATGCAAACAACCCTGATATACACTCTCCAGACTACAGGAAGCCCTCTAACTAAACCTGCAACTTAAATTATTAATCTCAGCAATGTCCCTGATCAAGATGGGAGCCCGTGATATTGCCCAAACATTACAATGACTTGAAATGCCCTAAGTTTTGTAATATAAGAATCTTGAATCTATTGAATTTAATTAAAGGGCAAAGAGGTTTAAAACTACAAAGCTCCTAAGAAGTGGAAATCTTGTGAGGATGTCTTATATGGATAAAACTACTTTGAGAACTCCTACATGACCAGCTTCTATGTGGAGATAGATTCTTATTTTCCTATGTGTTGAAGTTGACAGCATCTCTCAAGCTGCGCAACAATTTGGCAATTTCCTATCAGCATAACACCTGACTCAGCCTTTTCCTATGTGTCTTTATTTATGATCATCATCACTTTTGACTCAATCTAATTAAACTTTTCGTCGCCTTTTAGTGAGTTTACCAATTATTCGGTGGCTATTAGTTGTTTTTGTTGGTTGTCATGTGTTAACCAACATGCTGTTTTAATTGATTCAGGTTGAACATATTATACTTGAAGCTTTGGGATAAATTTTGTGAAAGTTAAGTGTCATTATTGTTCACATTTCTTGTGTGCTATTTTTCTTCTTTTTGAGTTAAATCTTTGTATGAAGAGTATTATTCTTATTCCTTGGCATATTATTCTTTCTGAAATTTGTTTATGGATTGTATTATTGTTCTACCAGTTGTCACCGAACAGGACATAGTTTGTCAGGGGTTACATTAGATAAAAAGGCACAATCAGTTCTTCTTTTCTGAAAAGTTATCTTTTATTGTTTTTAGTGTTGATGCCTGGATTACATCTATAAATTTGCAGGTCACTTTTGATTTAATAATTTCATGGTTTGCATATCAAACTTTCAGTACATTTGGCTATGGAAAGAATTATTGATCGTTGTCGTAGATGGTCAAAAATAAAAACCAACTCAAACTATATAGATAGGGTGAGTCGGGATCATATCCTCGGAGATCTAAGGTAATTTTTTCATGAAGAAGTAATAACAGAGAATTGATTATGAAAAAAATAAAACAGTGAGTATTAAATTGCTAGTTTAAAGTAATTTGTGAATGAAAGCAAGTCAGAGAGATAACTCAGGAATTTCGAATCTACCATACAAGATAGATTTTATTTTTTTCTTTTTTATATTACAATATTAATACTTGTAATTAGGATATTAGTATAGTTTATCTCTGAGAGGTACGGACTGTATTTGTAGATCACAGCTCATCTGTTTGGAATATAAACTATTTAAATCTAATTACAAGATATAAGGTTTAATCTAACATACAACGATTTATCTCTCCTAGGCACGTACTGTATCCGGAGATCACGGCACGTCTGTAGAGGGTATAGGCCGTGAAGGCTAGATTTTATTGCATGAAAATTAAATATAAAAAGAAAATAAGAATCCGTTTACAGCTTCATCATCTTTCCGGTTGGAGGTGTCTAGCCACGCATAGAGATCTCTAGCTCTTCCTCCATATTCTCCCTTTTTCTTAAAGCCTAATACAATAGCTAAAAAAAATATAAAATTTGCTGCTGCTGCTTGCCTCTCTTTTTTTTTTATAATTTTTTCTCAATTTTTTGTTCTCCCTTTCTCTTCTCCCTAAACCCCTTTTTATAGCCTTCATAACCCCCCCAAGTCCTGATTGTACCTTATCTCTTAGTTTCTCATGTATTAGGATTCCTGGTTGCGTTCAAACTATCAAACTTGCATCCCTGGCGTGTCCTAATTTTCTAGCCATTGGATCTTGATCGAACGCCCTAGATCTCATCAAAACAACTCCTTATCATAGTCAGAAACCATGCTGGCTGTCGGATCGCGCGTATGATTTGTTCTGGACCGTCGAATGGCACAAATCCTTCCTCTGTTTAGTTCTCCCAGCTGGCAACAAATGCCGACCGTCCAATCGTGCCCCTGATTGATTTGAGCTGTTGGATTGCGCGCTTGGAATGGGCCACCACTGAAGTATTTGAAACTGAGCTTTGCTGGCCATTCGATTGGGTGTTCCACGCCCTCTCAGCCGTTCGATGGCGCAAATCCAACCCGCCTCTCTGTGCGCCGCGACGTGGATTGAGCTGTGGACCGCGCCTCGTTTCTGTGAACTGGCCGGTCGGTTTACAGTACACCAAGCGGTCTGATGGGCCTGTTTTGGATCAATTTGGGTTCTGATTTGGGTTGATTTTTAGCCAAATTTGAGCCTCCTTTGGGTCTCCATGTGGGATCTATTTTGAATCTGATTTGTTCCCAATTTTTTTCTTTTTAACCTGCACGAATCGGGCTTTTTGCATTGGTGATCATCTTTCCTGCAAAACACAAGCAAAAACATCAATTCTTAAGGAATAAAGATCAATTAGTGGATATTCTGATACTTCTTTTGGGATATTTAATGTACTTATCAATTATATTAAAGATTTTCCAAAGTGGGCCCCACAAAGTGTTTTTGTTCCAGAAGTATTAGAAAGGGAAGTACATTTGTCATACTGGAACAAAATCCAGCAGGTAATATATTTGTACTAAATCACTTGTACTAAATATGACAAGTTAGTTCATGTTACATCGTGGGACCTGGTTGCTTAACTAACATAGAATGCTATTGGTGTCCAGAAACCATTTGTCATCCACGCAATGGCAATGGTGCATTGTCAACACTCAGTAGAGAACTGCACCAACCTTAACCTAGCTTTTTATTTTTTTTATTATTCCAATCTCTATTCTGCTAATAGTTGCAGTTTCAATGTTATTCTCAGTCATCTCTATCATGGTATTAGAATTCATCAATTTATCTTATTTTAGCAATACCGACACATTTATTTAATTTGATGCACCGATTATATTGACACATTTATTTAATTTGATGCACCTACTATATTGTTTAAATGACTGCCGAAATCATTTTACATTCATGCTGTTTCTTGGGCATCCAGTTGCTATCAGCCTATTCTTGGATGCTGGTCAATGAAGTTGTTACAGTGCAATCTAGTGACCTTTCAAGGATAGGTTCTATGCTTTTGCCACATTGGCTTCAATCTACCAAGTATAATTTGTACTATGCCAATCTATGAGCAACATATAGAATACTGGTAGAAGGTCTGTTTGGGACAATGACGCAGCCTAGGCCATATTTCGTTGGAAAGAAAAAGAAGACGCACGAAACAAGAAAACAACAAAAGAAGAAGAAACTTTTTTCTTTGGAGTTTTGATTCAATAATCATGAAATAAACTAAATTGGTTATCAGGGATTTAGGTCCCAACGGGATGTCCCGTGGGACATCGAAATGGGGTACCATCCCATGTATTGGGATAGGCCGTCCCGCTAGCATCCCAACATCCCGATCGGGACATCTTAGGACATCTTTTGTCCCAAGTGTCGGGACGGAGCGGGACGGCGACGTGTCCCATTTTATGAAAAAATCAAGACATTCCCATCTCACAGAATTTAAAATCTTGTTGGTTATAACGTTGGCCAAAGGGACCGTATTTATAGAGTAAAAGTCCTAACCTAATAACATAAAGAATCTGAAACAAAATAGAAAAAAGATTAACATAAAGATTAAAACTTCTAATTCAACTAGGATTCTTTCGGGCTCCCGTTGATCGGTCAAACGATTAAATTAGGCTCTGAAATTAGGAGTGGTGGCAAAACGGTCAGGCTTGTAGAACATGAAAAGAGTTTTCTAAATTGGGATCATAATAACGATTTTTACACTGAATGAGAAAGTTATGCCTGTTCTAGTGCGGCAATGTCAAAATCGATAGGTTCGCAATCAGCTTGTTTTCCGACCCTTTCGAATCCGTTCTATCGAATTAAGGTATTGATTGGCTAAAACGTCTACGTCATCCTCCCTAGACTGAAAAGAACTCGTCCTTGAGTTAGAAGCCTCCTCATCCTCTAATGAATCATCTATGTAGGGAATTAAATGCTGCACATTGAACAATCAAAGATACGGGATGACTAGGCAGCTTCAATTGATAGGTATTGTCATTTATCTTTTTGATGATCTCGAGAGGACCAATTTTGCGCTGGCTCAACTTATTGTATTCATCAATGGGATATCGATCCTTTGTCAGAATAGTCCGTATATAATCGCCGACTCCAAGTTTTCTTCTTCCGATGCTTGTTAGCGGCCTCCTTATACTTGGAATTACTGATCTCGATTTGTTCCTTGATAGATCGATGGATAACTTGGATTTCTTCGACCCAATTTTTAGCTTTCATATTGGATCGCCCTCTGGAAGTGTTTTCTTTCTCGTCCCTGAATCAACAACAGCCACTATATTTCTAAATAGTTTTCTGTACACACACTGTTCTGCTGAGTAGTTTTAATCTCTTTTTATTCAGTTTGTCTTTTTGAAGAACTATATATTCTCATTGTCTTTCGTACTATTTCAAATTCTGTTGGTGTCAACCATTTGTATTATCCTTGTTTAATACTTACTACACATCTATGTGCTGCCTTGAATTACACTTGCTGGTTAATATTTATTATTTTTAATATGTATGTATGTATGTATGTATGGTATTCTGATAGTAAAAAACTGACCTAATGATGCACCTTATACTGTTCATTTGGTTCAATCTGATGTTTATTTATTTGCTGTGTTTCTCAAAAATGCTTGTTGGCTTTAAATGCATTTTACTGTTTACTGTGGTTTTTTCTTGATCATCTCAAGAATTGTGCAAATTTGCTAGAATTGTGAGACATGCATCTTTTTGTTTAGATTTTTTTTGTTTAATTTTCTTGTTCTTTTCCGGTCAATATTTTGGGCTAATTTACATGACTTTGAATCTGTCAACAATGACTCCTTTTTTCCTTCTAGATTCTTAGGAATTGTCTCAACAAGACATGCAATCGTGTTACCGATCTTAGGAAGGAAATCCAATCACCCAAGAAGAGTGTTCTATTTGCTGAGGAAGCCACAGTCAAGGCTATGGCGGAGTATGAGGCTGCTGAGCCAAAGCTCGAGGTGGTGGATGGTCAGCCTGTTCAGTCTGAAAAACCAGGAAGGTTAAAACGGCTTAAGGGGTATGTGGATAAAGCAAAAGATGATAAGACTTCCATACGAGAATCTTTAGAAGCTAAGGATGCTCTTCTTGCTCGAGCACTTGAAGAAAATAAGGTATATTGTTTTACGATTGGCATTTAATTATTGACATAAACTCTAATTGATGGCTCACTAGTAGTGCTTAAAACAAAGTTAGTGCATAAACTCAATTGGGAAAAGGATATTTGTTTAGAAAAATATTACCTATATCAGCCATTTTACAGACACTTGCATACAGCATAAACAATTATACTTAACCCTGATAATAATATTTTTAGTTATTTGCCATCATTATGTAAATTTTGTAGTAATTTCTGAAATTGAAAAAAATCATGGAATTTTTGTTCATTGATAAGCTCTAAACCATGGTATTCCGTACCGATCCGAACTGACCAGTACACCTTGTACCGTATCGTACCAGCGGGGAACCAATTTGGTTCAGATTAGTTTTTCGAAAAATGGTCTGAACCAGACCAAACTGATCGGTTCGGTACGATATTGGCCCAAACCGTCAGATACTGGACGGTTTGGTTCTGTACGATATCGGTTCGGTTTGGTTTTTTTCTTTCTTTCTTTCTTTTGACTGTCGGTTGGAATTTTTTTTGAATTTTTTTATTATCGGTACGGTGTCATACTGGCCAACAACCAGCATGGGTTCTGGTATCGAGTCCGCAAATCTAGCTCCAAACACTATTATTGTGTCTTTGCATTATTTGCATTATTATAGTTATATTTTAATCTGTGTATCTTTTGAACTCCCAGTAGCTTTGATCATGCATGCTCTCATAAGCTGTCACCTTGAACCATCTTCTCTTCTCCATCAGAAAATAATCTAGGCAAAAAGATATTAAGAAATTGTTCAAACAGGTCTTATGGTGTAATAGCAGCAAAATATGCAATAAGCCTACAAAGTTTCAAGTTTCAATAAAATATATTATCAGCAGGAAGTATGTTATCGTGTTTCATTGCCTGGTGTATAACTTTTGAATCTGTAACTGACTGACATATACAAGTCTTACTGGCACTATTTTTATCGTTATACAAGAGCTCCAAAGATGTGCTTAAGAACGCCCGCCTCCTGTGTCTGCTGATGGAAAGTTGCCCAAACTAAAGGCTGCTAATGTAGATTCCGTGGCTGTTGATTCTGAGCCATCAACTATGGAGGTGGACCATGATGATGGAAAAACCAATAATAAGCAAGTTAATAATCACAAGCATCTTAGCTCCATGTTATTTGGTTGAATTTTACAATTTTTGAAATTATTGAACTGTTTGGATGGTCAATCAAATGGTGAAAGAGTATTTCATTGGTACACCACAGGGGAGCAGGAGCAGTGGTGCCTTTGCATGTTGGGCTATGCCAAGGCATTTTCGAGGCAATATGCAAGCGAGGTTAGTCTATCTCTTCAAAAATATCAGGCAAATGTTAAAGGTTACACATCTCCTATCCAATTATTGTACTGTGATTTGTTGTGGACAGGTGATTGTCCTCTTTTTTTGTTTGTTTGTGGGTTGGGGGTTGGTGTGTCTGTGTTGGGTGGGGTGGGATGGGGGGAATTGGTGTTTTGATGTCTCAGGTGGTAGCACTGTATATCTTTAGTCAAGGTATTTAATGATTATTGCTGTTTATCAATGGAACAGAAAATGACTTGCTGTATAATATTGTCTGATGTCATTATAAAGCGTATATGCAAGATTTAATAGTCTTACCATACACCACACACACACACACACAAATAAACAATAATTAAAAAAAAAATCTATACCTTTCTTATTGGTGCTGTTTGGCTATTTCTCATTGTTGCAGATCTGACCTCATATTGACACACTGTACTCTGAAGTCTTTACTAGAGATGTCCATTTGCTTTTCTGCAATGCTGTTTATGCAGGTTTATGTCAGTCAACCACCGAATTGTGACATTTATTGTAATCTTTGTTGTGCATTATTTCATTTTTTTTGGTTGATTTAAAATATTTATATTCAATTTAAAGTTCCTGCTTCCTCCAATTCATCTGATCATATTTTGCAGTGTCCTTTTTTGTTTTATCAGAAAAAAAAAGGGAGAACATAAAGTCGGTGTCGTGGGAAATTCACATCCATGTGCTTATGCAGGTTGTCGTTCTTTATGACTTTCTTCTATGCATATTGAAGATAAACAAAATTTTCAATTAAAAAATTTATTTTATGACTTTTAGATATAATGAAACGGTTGAGATATTGAAGTTGTCAAATCAACAAAAATCTCTATCTTCAAGTTTTATCAACATTAGGCACTTGCCGATTATTGACCCATCGATAACTTCAACATTTTCTTAAAGAAAATTTGTTTTATGTGATTTTATTCTTTAGTAGATTCATACTTTTATGCCATGGAATTCATTTCTTGCTTCGAAAATTTGGATTAGCAAGGATCAGATCTCTACTGTTAATTTTCATGGCCATTATAAGACAATGCGTACCTCTCATGTACTAATTCATCCTGTATTTCCAAAACATCCTGTTGAACTGAAAAGCTGAAATCATCAATCGGATTAAGCGCTTGTGCCCAGTAGGTGTTCGAATAATATTATAAAAAAAAGGCTATTGGAACAATAGGAATTAGGCTAGCTAATTTTCAACATGGCAACTGGTTTCATGATGAATTTTAATCTTTCTAGGGGCATGCACTCTTTTTTTTGAAAGAAATAAATTAATGTGTTCTGGCTAGGGCTGGCAAGTGATTGGATTGATCTTCTTCCAGTCCGACTGTAAATTAACGTCATCAAATCTGAACCAAACCTATCAGAATCAACCAGGGAACATAGGGCTGCAAGTAATTGGATTGACCTGCTTTCAATCTGGCATTCCTGATCAAATGTGAACTGATGTTATTGGGCAATCCAACTGAGCTTGAAAAATGTCTGATTAAAATTGGTGTTAAAAATTGGACCATCAAACAGGCCGATCAAAGGACAAACCAACTTGATCTGACTTGAATTTAATATCACTTTATACTTTAAGACCTTCTGTAATTGAAAATACTTTAGTGATAAATAATTTTATATACTTCAAAACCCTCTTGAATTTAAAAATTGTTTATTGACTAATAAATTTAAGATAGTTAACCATTAATTTGTATTTATTAATTATAATTTATATGTGTGGTCAATCAAATCCTACATAATATGTTGTTGATTATTTCTGCATGTTGCTTATATTATATTAAATAATATAGTACTGATATAGGTAATTCCTACATATTTATTTTTAGTTTGTTTTTGAACTGAGACCATGACCTCCTCACTTGGAGGAGAGATACAAACCTCTTTGTGGGCTATGCCTCAATGAGCTAAAGCTGAAATCGGTGCCTGCTTTATTATCCATCGCAAAATTCTTTATGCACATAGGTAGTGGAAAATTCGATGTGGAATGCACCATTTCATTCGATTGGTCCACATAGTCATCACTTTTCAATGCATATTTAATACTTGCCGATCGATTTTTTATTTAAAACTTTTGTCTGACGAAAATTTTTGTCATTTGAAAAATTATGAAATAATATTATGACATCCCATATCCATGTACAAGATGTTATAATTTTTTTTAAAAATACGGATATTTTCGTCCTTCAAAATTTTCAAATAAAAAAGTCTAAATACACGTTGGAAATGATTGGACAAAAATGTCTTCCTCATGTTATGATATCTGAGGCTATATTATGATATCCTGGACTATATTACACCACATAATGTCATAATTTTTTTCAAAAATAAGATATTTTCGTCATACAATTTTTAAACGAAAAAATCGATCCATAGGTATTAAATATACATTGGAAATAGTGACTATGTGGATCAATCGGATGAGATGGTGCATTCCACGTTAGATTTTCTGCACTGCTATTGCACAAAGAATTTCTCATCATCCATCAGGTGGTCTTTTTTATCCATCAGCGTTGATGTGATTATCTCATCATATGGTGTAATAACTGGTTGCAACACTAAAAAGAAAAAGGATTCTCCAATTCTCTGCAATCTCACTGGCGTGAACTAGAATTTATACCTCCAAGTAAAAATACTATAATTCTATTCGCAACTATTCGCATGATTCGCTCGAGACTGCAGTTACAAGAAAACGTATTTTTCATTTTGATGCCCTGAATTAATAAATAGGAACATGGTTACTGTGTTTGATTGTGCAATAATTTTTCGAATAACTTGATAAGATTACATTCTTTGGAAACCAACGTTGTCCTTTTATGGATATAATATAATGCAACAATATATATATTGTAATTTTGTTAGTGTATGAAACATATTGTGACTATCGTATATGGAGGTATTAAATAAGCATAGTATTATCTGTTATATTACAAGTACAATATAATTTTATGTTATTATAAATTATTTTTATTTTATGTTGATATTCTATATTATAGATTGTGTATCACTATTATAGTTTGCATGATGTTAAAATAACGTTATAACATGTAATTTTGCTATCTATGGCAATATTAGTAATATGATAAAACGATATAATATGTAAATAAGTAGATATACTTATAATATGAATTTTTGTTATTATATCAAAAAATAATAATATTGTAGTGATATTAATATGATTTTATATAATATAGTAGAGTTACATTATCAATATTATATTGTATATTATATTTCTAATATTAAACTTATTTTTATGTTATATTGATAGATATGGTTATTATACTATTACAGCTGCAAGATGTATAATGACATATGATTATTTCTACATCATAAAATATTATTAGGCATATAGTATAATACATAATATCATCATTATATCACTTTTATTTTAGGAGACATGGCTGAAGAGGATGATGGGGATAGGGCTTACATAGCAGTGCAAGTCAATACCAAGGAAAGTTACAAGTCAATTACTTGCAATTGAACTAACTTGCTGGTTGCCAAAAACTTGCAAAGTGTTCATCAATAGCTTGCTTGCAATTAGTCGACTTGTAATTTATCCATTAGTAAGGAGAGGTGGAAACTTGCCGACATAAGCTAAGCAAAGACATGCCTCACCAAAAAAAAGACATGCCCTTGCTTGGACTCTTTTTATATTCAAGTCAAGATCCTGCTACCTATTTAATTTTACATTGAGCCCGAGCTGCTCATGAATACTTTGTTTAAGAGATCTGGTAAGCATTTTAAATCATTTATAGTCTAATTATACAATTGGAATAATAATTCTAATTATTTTTAGGATAATTAAAAAATTTTTCTAGGTTTGCATTTATTACAGTTATACCTATTGTTTTTCAAAATCTATACTTACACTCTGAAATTTAACATCATTAGTCAAACCATTTCAGAAATATGAAATGATCAAATTATCCTCCACTATAAGTCAATAAATAAAATTTATTAAAATTTTTTTCATCATTTTTTTCTCTCTTTCTCCACTCATCTTCCTCCTCTTCTCAAGAAGAGAGAACAAGAAACGGAAATTCGGAACAATAGGAAAAATCCTACAAGGAAATGATTTTTTTCTAGAGAAAAATAGGGGAGAGGAAATTTTTTTTAAAAAAAAAAATAGCCGAAGAAGATGATGTGAATAGTCGTCTTATAATGGATCAAAAATGATGTTAGGCGGGGGAAGGCTAGGAGGTGGGATCGACGGAGGAGGGACATCCGGACCCACCTGGCAGCCCTTGAGCATGAAGTCGATGTCGGCCATGGATGGCCGATCGAGGGGATCTGGCCCCACTGCAGCTGCCACTTCACCACTCATGGTGTGGCGCATGAGCCAGGTGAGGACGTGGCCGTCCTAGTGGGATGCCTCCTGGAGGAGCGTCGTGAGGTTGCTGTTGGGCATGTAGTCATAGACCACAGTCGAACATCTAGCAGCGGGCGGTAACCCCTTAGCACTATGAGGTTCCTATGCTTCACCTTCCCTAACGACTCCGCCTCCTTCGAAACGCGAAATGCCGCCTCCTCGATCACGATCACCCCATCAGCCAAAGTCGAAGGCAGCGGAGGATGGATAGCACCTTGCCATCGTTGTAACAGGCCTTGAAAACGAGCCCGTAGCAGCTGCGGCTTAGAACGTTCTCCTCATCAAATTATCGCATCGCCTCCACCATGTCGGCATAGGTGATCCGGTTGTTGAACATGACCCAGCTTAGGGCCCCCACTGTCGTTCTCTCCACTCCCACTCAACCCGTTGCCGCTCTCGGGGCTTCGTTTCTTGACGTTGATTCTGCTGTCGAGGAAGCGGCGGCGCCACCTCAACAAGATGATCATGAAGAAGTAGTAGAATAGGACCAGAATACAACGGTGGCTGCCACCAAGCCGATCAACAGGGCCTAGCTCTGCCACTTCCTCCTCCATGAACCCTTGCATTCTGCTTCCAGTGGTGGTCCGCAGAGGCTCGGGTTTTTTACGAAGGCCGATGGGTCTCCGAAGCGAGAGTTCAACTCCCCAAGGATCTCGTCGGAATGCTGCCAGAGAACTGGTTCTTGCTCAGGTTTAGGCTCTATAATCTTGTAAGATTCCCGATGCCAGATGGGATGTCGCTGGATATTCCATTCTCGGAGAGGTCCAAGAAGGTCAGGTTGCTCAGCAGCATCAGCTCCTCGGGCATGCTACTAGTGAGTCGATTCTTGTCGAGGGAAGGGTCTCTAGCCAGGACAAATTCCCAAAACTAATCGAAATCCATCCGGAGAAGAGATTCCTGCCGAGATAGAGACGGGGAGGATGCCTTGAAGGTCATTGCCCTAGAGGCAAGATGGAGGGGAGAAGCAGTTTATCCCACTAGAGGGAGAAGGAAAGAAAATTTTTATTCCACTAGTCACTAATCTTTAGTGAAGGATATTCCAGTCATTTTTGAAAATTTTAATTACATGCATTTTGGTCTCATTTTTTATTAACAGGCTGCCTAACGTCAGGACTAAACTGTAAGATTAAAATAAACGTCAGGGCGTAAGTGTAGGTTTTTCAAACTATTGGGCTTAACTATAATTTGACCTAACCTTTCGGGGGGGTTTGATAATTTACCCTTATTTTTAATACTATACTTGCAATATATTATGTTCTATGTAATATATGTTAATTTATGAAATATACAAAAATAATTAATTATCTATTATTTATGTAGACAATAATAACTAAATTAATGTATAGCATAAAAAATTATTTATATGTAAATATTAAAGCTAATTCGAGCTGAGCTTGAGTGAGCTGAGTTGAACTCTAGGTTGCCTGTTTCTTAATTGGCCAAACAGAACTCAAGCTAAACTTAATATCTTACTTGTTCGCCAAACCTAATTATACGAACTTAGCTTTGTCATATTCCAAAAGAATGTTTTATACTTGGATTAGGATCGATTTGACTATGCTTTACATTTCAATTAGATCCGTTAGAAAACAAGATTCTATCTATGGGTTTTATAGAGGCAGAATAACATTTACTTCTACAAAATGTTTGCATATATAATAACAAAAAAAAATTCTCTCTAAAATGTCATGTAAACTTGTGGCAAAATGAATCACCCCCTAAAAAATTTCCATTCATGATGGCATTTTTTTTTGTTGTTAATTTTTTCAAGTAAAAATATATGTAATGATTCAAATGTTAAAGATATTTTATAACTTTTAGAAGATTTTTTATTTTTTATAGCTAAAATTCTATGCAGCCTTAACAAGCCAAAATCTTGAACATGTGCCCGATTTAGTTTTTTCATGCCTAGTTTATATCTGACTTGTCTAATCCAGCTGTTATAGCATAAAATAGCTAAGTTGGTATGATCCAGGTGGTTATACGCATAAAACAGCTAAGTTGGTATGTAGTTCTAAGTAGCCTCATGATAATTTGCAGCTTTCGATGGTTTTGTTGTGTGTGTGTAGGGATAGATTTGAATAAGATCGATCGGATTTGGGCTTAGATCCGATCAGATCAAAACTAGATAATGAGGATCTTATATCGATGATCCAAGCTATTAGATATGATTTATTATCTCAAAACTACTTACACATAAAAAATTATAGGATTTGAAGACCCATAGTCTATATATGAAATAATCAAAAACTATCTCTAGTTTAATTCTATTTAGACTATCCAATTTTTGACTGCTTGATACATAGTCTAGGGCTTCTAAATTATATAATTTTTTATATACAAGTAGTTTTGAGATAGAAATTATATTTAATGATTGGATCATCGATGTAGGACCGCTACGATAGAGTTTTGATCTAACCAAATCTGAATCCAAATTGATCGATCTTAATTATTCTACTCTCTCTCTATATATATATATATTCCTATCGATTAGATTTTGGCTCAAATTTGACTTCCCCATTATCTGATTGAAAAAATTTTCAAGCTAAGAAAAAAAAGTTGATGGCTTTTTTTCCATGCATTTGGCTTTAAAAAATTAAAAAAAATAGGCCATAAATATAGATAAGATAAAAAATATGAAAAAATTAAGTCATTAATGCAGATGGATAGAAAGTATAAAAATATCACACCATTAATGCAAATGAATGAAAAATATAAGAAAAGCTGGGTCATTAATAAAATAGGATGGGTGTAGGGTTGAGTTTGTGTTTTTTTCAAATTTTTCTGTAAAACTTGCATTTGTTTTGAAATATTTTTTTTTTTTATTTATATTTATTTTGACCATATTTATATTTATTTTAGATAAACTTATGTTTATTTGAAGAGATTTGTATTTATTCCATCCAAAGCTTATACCAAGTTTGTGTTTATTGTAGAAAGACAGAAAATAACCTGTCCATCATTAATACGGATGAGATATGTCACTTTCTATTTTTTCATAATAAACACAAACTGTATAGATAAACACAGTCTTCAAATTGAAAAAATATAAGTCCATCTACAATAAACACAAACAATCTAAAATAAATAGAAATGCTTCTGGATAATCATAAACTTTAGAGGATAATAGAAATCCAAATAAATACAAATTCAATCACACCCTTGTCCCATCTACATTAATGGCTTAGATTTTTTATATTTTTTAATCTCAAATGGATGGAAAAGTGGTCATTAACCTTTATTTACTGCATAGAGATCTGTGCGAATTGGGAGCAGTGGAAAACTCCATCGAATTTGGTTCCAAATCTAATCATCTTTATTCTAGTCTACCTATATATATATATATAGAGAGAGAGAGAGATAGATATACACATACACACACATATACATATATACATACATATATATAGATACATATAGGGGTAGATTTGGATAAGATCGACTGGATTTAGACTTAGATTCGATCAGATTAAAACTAGATAATAAGATTCTACATCGATAATCCAAGCCGTTAGATGTGATCTACTATCTCAAAACTACTTGCATACAAAAATCATATGATTTGAAAATCTCTAACCTATGTATCGAATGATCAAAAAATATATCTAATTTAATTTTATTTAAGTTATTCAATTTTTGACCATTTGATGCATAGGCTAGAGGTCCCCAAATCATATATTTTTTTTATATACAAGTAGTTTTGAGGTAGAAAATCACATTCAATGATTTGGATCATTGATGTAAGACTCCTATTCTATAGTTTTGATCTGATCAGATTTGAGTCCAAATTAGACTTGGATATCAGGCCGTGCTTGGTCCGACCTGATCCAGGCCATTGGGCCAAATACTGTAGTGGGCCATGCCAGGCACGACCATTTGGTAATTAACGAACCATGCCGATGTGGCACGAAAGCCCTAAATTCTCTGTTCGGCACAACCCTAGGCCTAAGGACTGACGAGCTATACCAGGCATGGCCCGTTGGTCCGATCTTTTTTTTTTAGCCCAAATGGGCCATGTCAGGCATGGCTCGCAACGGCCTCAAATAGGCCGCACCTGGCATGGCCCGTAACGGGGTCCAAACGGATCAGGCACAGCCCGTAATAGTTAATTTAGGATTTTTTTTATTTTTTAAGGAGTCTTAATGGCTATTTTTTTATTTTTACCATTTTGACCCCTCCAACAGTCAAAAAATGACTAGATTGAAAGGTATTTTGAAAAAATAAAGTTTTGAAACTTCTATAAATAGGGCCATCCTCTTTCATTCTCACCACACAATTTATCAAACCAATTCTCTCCTTCTGTAATCTCTCTACTCCTATTTATTCTCCCTTCTAGCAATTCTTCTCTCTTCCATTCAATATTTAGCAAGTTCAATTATAGTTTATCAATTCAAGAGTTATATAAGAGGAGAAGTATTCATCTTTTAGAGGTGAAGTTTAAGAGGTAGCTTTTGGTTACTCCGCTTTACGCCGATCTACCTTTTCGACTCTACAAATCCGGCTCTCCAGCTATCCAACTCTTCGATGGCCTGGTCCTCCTCTTTTGAATCTTCAACTTTCATTCTACCTCTTCGACTGTACTCAATTTTTTTTTGCTGGTTATGGATTAGTTTTTATTTTTTTATATTTACTCAATTTAAATGATAACTTATGATGATGAGAGTATTGTCGTCATGCATGTCGGCATTCCTCCTATTTTTGAAGGGGAAGAAACTCTTCCTACTCCCTCTAAAGCCTCTTCTGTTGAAGCTGGATCTCTTTTCGTAAGAAGACTAGCGCTGTATGAAATGATTTTGATAGAATTTTGGTTGATGGAGTCTACAAGATAAAATATAAAAAATATATAAATTATATAGTTGTGCCAGTACTGGAGGAACTGGCCATTTGAAAATACATCAAAAATCTCATATGATAAGTGATTCTCATCTTCAAAGCACCCTTAATATACAAGGGGGTGTCCTTGTAGGAACTTTTGCTTATAATCATGAAAATCAAAGAAAAGCACTTGTAAAATAAATAGTTATGGATGAATTATCTTTTAGCTTATATAAATATTTTAATTTTGAAGAGTATGTTTAATTAGCCTTATAATCTGTTTACAAAAGAATCAATGACGTATATTTAGAAAAGTAGTTATGACTAATTATCTAGTAATGAAGGACAAGTTGATTGAATCTCTTTCTATCTTAAATATAAAAGTATCATTAACTTCTGATATATAGATTGCATCTGTATGTAGTATATCTTTTATTTCTGTCACTGCTCATTATATAGACAATGATTGGTAATTAAATAAGCATATTTTTATTTTTTATTTTTTAGATTATCCCTATTCTAACCAACAAATTTCAATATTATTTATCAAACTGTAGCTACATATGGTATTAGTAATAAATTTATGCCTGTTACATTTGATAATGCATCTGATAATAATGTAGCTATCCAATTATTGAAGGATCTTTTTCATCCCATTTTTAATGAAAAATTGTTTCATATTAGATGTACATGTCATATTTTGAATCTTTCTGTTCAAGCTGGAATGGGTATGGTTCAAGATATAATTATAAAAATTAAGAATATAGTATCTTTTATTCATACTTCAGGAATATGATTATAAGAATTTAAACAATTATATCTAGACTACGATAAATATTTCAAAAAATTTAAACTTAATATAGTTATCTATTGGAACTATATATATACAATGATTCATGATGCATATCCATATAAAAATTTATTAAATACATATATAAATGATCATGGATTAGATTTTATTTTGATTGAAAATGATTGAAAAAAAGAAAAAAATTTAGAAGATTTTTTAGTTAGTTTTATAATGCTACAAATATTCTTTCTAGTGTTTATTTTCCAACCTCTTGTATATGTTTATGACAAGCATATATAATTTATAGTCAATTTGCATAATATAGATATGATAATATTTTAATGCCTATTATTCATGAAATAAAAAATAAATAGAATTAATATTGAGACATGGTATATCCCATGCATAACTTAACTGCTATATTTAATCCACGGATCAAATTAAGTGGTGTATATATTTTACTTGATGAAATTGGTAAATATATGAATCATAATTCCGAAGCATCTAAAGCTAAGATAACTCAATTACTTTATGATATTTTTGCATCATATAATGAAAAGAATCATAGATCTAGACAGTCCATATCATCTTCGCAACCCACTTCTAGTACCTCTCGTTCATCATTTATTTTCTTATTTCTTATACATAGGAGATATGTACATGTATCTTTTTCATCTTTAAGTAACGAATTAGAATTTTATTTACGAAATGAAATCTTTTCTGCATTAGATAAAAATCAAATAAAAAATCTTGATGTGTTGGCCTGATGGAAGAGTGTGAAAAATCAATATACCTTGTTATATCTATAATTGCATATGATATTTTCGCTGTACCGATATCTATGGTAGTATCGGAATCAGCTTTTAGTGCAGATTGATGCGTTCTGGATGAAAAGAAGAGTAGGATGATGGGTAAAATAATTGAGATACTATTCTGCTTCAAAGATTGGCTGGATGCGGATGCAAGACTTTAGGACAAAGAAGGACATAATACTGGATCTGATGATGAGGAGGACACAAACATAATAGACAATTAGTAAGATTTATTTTCAATTCTTAATTTCTTAAAATTATATATTTTTACTTTTTATTTGTTAAGGTGAGTCACATCTATTTTCTTCTCTTTTCCTTATTGTATTCTAGAGGTCAGACCTAACCCCTCTCCCTCTTTTATATAATTTTGATTTATATTAATAAATTGTAGGGATCCATGTCAAAGCCTCCACCATTACAAGATGGTTTTTACTTTTACAAAAATAATTTCAATATCTCTTATCTTTTTTTTATTTATCCCCCAACCTATTTTATTTTATAAAAATTATTTTTTAGAAACATAAATTATTTTTAAAAAATTTTAAAAATGAGTCATGCCAAGGCTCATGTGGGCCATGCCTTGGCACTGCCCATATGGGCTGGCACACGGGCTGTGTCGGGCTGGGCACATGTCGTGCCATGCCTGGCCCATCGGGCCATGCCAGCCCAGGCCCTGAAGGGCGTGCTGGGCTTGGGTCACGAGCCACCAAACCCCTAGTCCAATCCAGCCCCTAGAATTGGCACGGCCTGCTACAATGGTTGACGAGCCGTGCCAGGCATGGCCCAGTTCATACTAGGCCAGGCCGGCCCATGGGCAGTCCGACCCGGCCCAATGCCCAACTCTATTACAAATCCAGTTGATCTGACTCTAACTTGGCTCTTCTCTCCTCTCTCTCTCTCTCTATATATATATATATATAGAAGAGAGAGAGAGGGAGATCCCTTAAGCAACTATTATCTGTAGGTTTTAGCAGTGTAAACACATCCTTGTGTTCAACATTTTTTGATATCTATTTTATTCGCCTCCTCTGCTTTGTATTGCATCTTAAGTTTTAATAGGAAATTACTAAAGAAACATATTGCAAATTTGCAATAAATCTATGCCCACACATGCATGCATTTGGACGTACTCATGTACACGTGTGCGTGCATGCACACAAGCAAATACACATGCGATATCAATATCCACTAAATGACGCCACTTCTGCTCTTCAATAGTCCCTTGAAGCATTGCTCAACAACTACATATGCTCTTTTGAGAGCACATCAAGTGGATTTTGACTTTATACATAAATGCAAATAAAACCCAAGTCCTAGCTAGGAGAGGATAATTTCACCAAATCTTCAACCTTGTCCCGATTTCTAGAACTTTAAACAATCTTTTTTCTATGAGGAAAACTTCGAACAATCTTCTAATTTCATCAATGCAATGGTTTTTGTCTACTTATCAAAGTGATGCATATGGAAAATGTTATTAAGAATAATTCCACCTTAAATTGCTAGGGTACCGGAACTCGTCTCTCCATACTTCAAATAAGACGCATAATGGAACTAGTTTGCCATTTAAACAATTAAACTATTAATAATGTTCTTTTTAGCAGTTAGATTTTTTCTTCCAAGAACATTATGTAAAGAAGATTCCTCCAAGCTGTCGGAGATTCCTTTTTGGCTCTCAGTCATAGAATCCAGCTCAATGAACTCTGTGCTGCCACTTGGCCCAAAGAAAGAAAACTGGATATTATTAGTTGGTTTCCTTAATCAATTCATGGTAGAGAGCGCGCAAGAGTAATTAGTACGAGCATGACTCTTTTTGTCTTCCTTTTGCTCTGACAGGCACATGCTGCCAAATGAGCAAGTTTCTCATCAGTCCCTCACCGTTGTCTTTTCTTCTTCTTCTTCTTTTTTATTCCAGAAAAAGAAACTTGTCCTGTTTCCTGAACTCCTAAGGAATTCACCCCTCAGACATTTATAATTTCTTGAGTCAATAGCCATCAAAGAGTAACCTCCTGCCAATCAGTAAGGTTTGTCTTTGGCCTTGTTTGTAGTTGTGAGAAGCTCCTTT